>NW_026726652.1:0-39566 GCF_029784015.1 Lycium ferocissimum | reverse complement strand
GATCTAAGATGTGAAAGAAGAGTAACCACCCTAGATGCCCGTAGCCTCCCGTTTATAAACGTGGCGCGCTTCACACCATAAACAGGATTCTACCGGACACGACTGCGTACAACCCCTAGGACGAATTGCTCTGATACCAATTTGTCACACCCTAACTTTCCATAGGGCATGATGGGCACCCGACCCTTATTTAGGGCCGAGCGAACCCGCTGACTCTCGTGACACTCACAATCGTACTGGGCCCTTAAATCATGACATGAGTGCATAATGAAAGTTTTTCAAAGAACAACATACTTTTCATCTTTCTCGAATCGAATAAAATCTGTAATCATATGAAATCTGTGATATAATGCATAATGATACATCGGCTTACAGAGCCGCTTACAAAACTGACATATTATATACATGACTCTGTCTGCAAAGTCTCTAACATAAAACAAGATGTCATAACATAAATACTCGGACTCGGCAGCACTCCGGAAGGAAATGGAGCTCGCCAATCCAGCTGGAACATCTCCTACTCCTCTGTATACACCTGCGTGGCATGAAACGCGACCCCACAGAAGAGGGGTCGAGACGGAATATGTACCGAGTATGTAAAGCATGGAGTACGAGAATTGATCATGATCGAAATAGGAATTACTGAACAACGAGCATAATAATCAAAAAACCATAAGACTTGCCTTTGAAAACAGATATCATGCATGTCAATATCATAAAACCATCATGTATACATATAACGTGTCCCGGCCCTCCAGTGAAGGACTCGGTGAAGAAAATCATATGACCATCATGTATGCATATCATCATGTCATCATATATATATATATACCGTACCCGGCCCTCTAGTGAGGGACTCGGTGAATAGCGTGTCCCGGCCCTCTAGTGAGGGACTCGGTAAAGGAAATCCTGTCTCCATCATGTATATCATACTCGGCCCATCCTGTGGGCTGGCGCTATTATCATATCATATAACGTGCCCCGGCCCTCTAGTGAGGGACGCGGTGAATGATGCAGTGGAGTTGCACGAATACATGCCCTGGCCCGGGACGCAGTGAAAGAAGTAATAACAACTCGCACGAGCAGAGTAGTGAGAAACCACATGCACATAAATCACCTTTTAAGACCGATGGATAAGTAGACAAATCCACGCTCGAGTATAAAACGATAATCATACTTAGGACTCTTGAAACATCATTACGACATATGTCACATAACGTCTTAGGGATCGTAAACATATATCAAGCCAATCCGAGTCCGCCTATGAAAGTTACTGGCATTATTCATTACAGAATCATTTGCGAGCATATCAAAGCAATCCGAGACCGTATATGAAAGTTACGGACATTATCCACTTTAGGACTTTCTACGAACATATCAAAGCGATCCGAGCCTTTCTGTGAAAGTTAGAGACATTATTCAACATAAAAACCTTTTAGAAACAAAACTTTTTATGCAACCTTTGAAATCCGATCATACAAAAGACATAAAGACCATAGTTCGACTATATTAAGAATGCGAAAGTCAAGAAGTGAATAAGAATCGTAGGCATGCTCGGATCGTAAGAATAGAGTTACCCCGAGGTTCGTATTATAGCTTACTTGCAACTAAGGCATGCCAAAAGAAAGAAAGGGTAAGCTTTACATACCTCGTCCGCTTCCTAAGCTAATCCGAACTTAAGTCTCGGCTTCTCAAAATCTACAATAACGTCATTAGACACCAAACATTAGCCATAGGTACTTAGGAATCCAATTCTAAGCCAGCACTTGATTTACAAAAATTTAGGCAGCATTTCCCCTGTAAATTCAACAAACCCCGAGATTTCAACTCGGCCAAATCATCATCAACAATACCAACAACCATTCTAACAATATCAACAATTAGTTCAAAACGCATTCTAACGTTAGTAACTCTTTTCTACACAATTCGACAACATTCCATTTATATTCTAATCAACCACATACAATCAAGCCAACATCAATGCTCACACGTTCAAGTACTAACCCGAGAACATTCAAACAAGATTCAAGAACACTTCCAACAATCCGCACAATATTTAAAACAACCCAACCAATGTACTACATCACCCGAAACCTTCCAATTTCCATAGGAACAACAACAACACATTTCCTTCTTTCAAATTCGTAAAATATACCAATAATCCACATGTTAACAACATTATTCCCATGAATACAAGAAACTATATTAGAACCACATTAACTTCCAAAACAGCCCATACGAATACAACTTCAACTTGAGTCAATAAATCTTCATTTTACATCATCGAATTCACAACAACAACAACCAAAACACTAAGTAAAATTTGTTCCTTCCTTCTACCCAAAACAGCCATACACACGGTCAACATCAACTTGCAAGATTTCATGAATATCATCCATTTCTACACACTACAACATGTACAAATCATCCATAACACATGAAAAGGAGGATTGAATCTTACCTTTTTCCACCTAATTCCTCCCTCGACTAGAGTTTGTGGTTTGCAAGAATAAGCGTTTTGCTTGCTCCAAAAACTACTCCACATTAAAGAGGACCTTACAATTGGTAGAAATGCTAGGAGAAAATATTTTTTCTTGATCAATTTTAGGGGCCATGTTCGACCGGCTCTTGGCCGAATGGTTCTCTCCATTTTTCTCCAAGCTTCTTGAATTTTCTTAAGTTGGAAAGATGACTAATTGTGTCTTGCTTGGTCATCACTTGTATATATATATATACAAGCCCCTACAAATACAAGACGAACACATGTACCATTTCATGGCTCAAGACAATTGACAACCATGGGTGGGACCCCACCATACACACGGCCACTTATGGACATTTCATGAAATATTATTTTCACTTCTAGCCTCTAATTTTCCTCAATATTTCCATCCAATAAAATTATAAGCAGCTTGTGCCTTAAAACAAAATCGGAAAATGGCCTCGTCCTTAACTTTCCGCAATTAGCTCGGAATATCCCAATGCACAAAATACGTGATATAACAACCCGGATCAATCAGGGCATAAACATCATAGGAGAATATGAATAATATGCCTGTGACAACATCAGGGGAGGACTCAAGATCCTGTCGTCCGGCTAATTCATATACGGCCAAGGGCCACTCGGCCGGATGCTCCTCTGCCCCTGCCACGGCCTGCTAAAGTCTGGGGAGTCTGCCCTACAGGGAGAATGGATGAAGAAAAGCCAGCTACTGATCCTGTAAGCTGGGCTCCAACTCTACCACTCATCGATGGGCAATCACGCATCATATGCCCAGTCTGACCACAGGCATAACAAGCATCTGATCCTCGGCGACACTGACCCGCATGTAATCTACCACACTGGCTGCATCATGGTACTGGTGGTCTCCTCTAACTAGGATCACCCCAAACTGAGAACCCGAAACTCTTGAACCCTGACTTAGTCCAGAATAAATGAGGAGATCAAAGCTTCTGCCCGCAAATCGAGGAGGTGTACTAGCCGTAGACTGGCCTGAATATCTGGAATACTGTTGCCTCTAGCCCCCTCTATACTCACTACTAGCACCGACAGATCTGGCTATCTTACTATGCCCTCTATCAATATCGCGCTCACCCCTTTGCGGCTGCTGTTGCTCTTCCAAATTTTGGGCATGGGCCTGAATACGGGAAATGTCCATCCTTTCCTAGAGTGAAGCTATCAAACAATCTTTGATCAAATGTGGCCCTAAGCCACTCACAAATCTATGCACCCGGTCTCCCATATCGGCAACCATGGCCGAAGCATACCTAGCCAATGAATTGAAAGGGAGACTATACTCTCGAGCACTCATATTTCCTTGCTTTAAATTCAGAAACCTGTCAGCTCGGGCCTGACGGACCTCAAGTGGCAAATAATGGCGGATGAAAGCATCTACTAATTCCTGCTATACTGGGCGAGGTGCATTTTCCTTCCTCGAAGATATCCAATATTATACCATAGGACGGCTACATCCCCAACCTATAGGAAGCCAACTCCACTAACTCAGGGTCGGAAGCATGTATTATTCTCAGCGTCCTCCACATCTCATCTATAAAATCCTGCGGCTCTTCATCCGACTTTGATCGAAAAAATTCAGGAGGATACAAACTCATAAAATCACGGGCCCTTGCACTAGCTGCTCTATCTCCTAGACCCGCACTCTGTCGCTGAGCTTGAGCAGCAACTAGCTGGGTCAATAACTGAATAGCCTCGGTCATCTGCTGGCCCGAAGCAACCGGTGGAGGGACTGGAGGCACTGGAGCTGGAGCTGAGGCCCCTTCACGCTCCTCTAAGATAGGCGGAGTGTGAGAAGTATGAGATGGAGCCTTATTATAGGACTCACCGTCATCTATATTTACCGATGGCTTATTCAATCCGCCTTCCTGTCGCGGTCTTGCCCTTTTGGGCGGCTGTTGCTTTCCTTTCATTGGTTTCGCTGAAATCATAACGCACAATTAGGGAAAAGAGAAATCTTATAATATAGCTCTATCGCACGATCTATGAAGAAGAGAGACTGTCATCATTCCTAAATACCACGCAGCCTCTTGTTTATAAGTATGGCGTGCTTCACACCCATAAACAAGACTCTACTGGACATAGCTCGTAGATGTACCCTAAGACAAAACCGCTCTGATACCACCTTTGTCACGACCCAACTAAAGGGCCATGATGGGTTCCCGGAGCTAGCCCACCGAGCACCACCTTTCAGGCCTATCATCAACTCAACTTGAACATACACCATTCTCAACACAAACTTTCTACGAAACAATCTTTAATTGCACCTCAAGATATACATATACATAGGCCCACGAGGCTACTAAATGATGTACAAAACATACACTAAAGAGATCATAAGACAACTACTACCCACATACATGTATCTACAAGCCTCTGGCTGAAGTACTAAAATCATAAGGACGGGACAGGGCCCTGTCATGCCCAAATATATGCACAAAAGAATATACCAATAAGCAGCAACTCCGGAGTAGCGGAGTGCTCCTGAATATCCGCTGATAAAGCTCCTAGGCATCTGTACTGTCTCCCTGTCTACTGCGCAGGCATGAACGCAGCGTCCATAAAAGAAAGGATGTTACACCCCATTGTTTTGTACGTGAAAATTCGTAAGTGTTGGCTGTTTTAAGTATGGATATTACAGTTACCTCCAAGGATACTTGAGATTAGATACACTTATCTTATGTTTATGAGGGTTTAAGTTCATATAATAAGCTATGGAAGGATTGAAGGGAAAGTGAAACAAGAAAATTAAATTTGTTGGAATTTTAAAGAAAATATAAGGGGCATTATTGGCCCAACTTGGAGGAAGAATAACTTTTAGCATATGAGGAGTTTTGAGGTAAAAAAAAAAAGAGCCTAAAATAAAGTTCGTCAAGTCTAGATTCCAACGTAACAAACTGTGCATCAATAAGACATTGGAGTAGAGAATTATGAAAGCTACATGTTAGGTAGGTAGAGCAGGGCGCGCTGCTACAGTGCCGCTACAGTGCCACCGACTTTAGCACATGATATAAGGGGAAAAACCCCATTTTTTTCTTCATAAAAATTTCCCAAATTCTCTAGAAATATCATCAAACATATGAGAGCCTATATATCATATAAAAGTTAGAATTTTGAGTAATTTCAAGTTACGGACTATTAATCGAGGTCCGAACAACGTGTAATTGCGACTATAGTTTTGTTTTGTGTTGGAGTTGGCTTGGAAGAAAAGTAAATCTTGAAGATCTTCCTATTCTAGCAAGGATAAGGTATGAATTTCTCTTTCTTAATATCGATTTAGGAATATTTACGAGAATAAGGGTTATAATTATTGTGTTGGCGTTGTTGAGCATGGATTGAGAATTGAAGATAGTTTGGATGTAATTGTACATGTATATCTTATAGAATCTTGATAATATTGTGTTGATGTTATTGGTATTGTTTGGGAGTTGTTTTGGTATTTGGAGGAAGTAGATAATATAGGGGAGATGCTACCCAAATTTTCGTAACCCAAACTAGTATTTGATAACTAGTACGAGTAAATTAATGGGAAGCATGTTGAAGGTATGATTAAAAATGTATTTCTCGCCATATAGTTTCAAGTGAGGGGCGATCCTCGGAATAAAGGATCCCTTAAGTGGTGGCTTGGCGAATAAGGTATGTAAGGTGTTCGTTTCTCTCTCTTTCCTTGGCACGAATCCAACTAAAGTATGAATATGAACGTTCCATAATAAAATCACTCCATTCCTATGTCATGTAGCTCAACTCTCAATGTCTTAGTTATTTGATAGATTCTTGGTATATTATTATGTTCATCATCATTAAGTTATTTCTTTGATTCGACATGAATTCCATAATATAAATCAAAGGTTATCGAGCTTACGTCACTCCGATAAAGTTGTAGCTTTCATATAAGCTCTCATGCATGCTATTTGCATTATGTATATGTATATATCATATTTATGGATCGGGTCGTACGTTCCTCGGCACTAACAGGTGATATTAATTGATCGGGCCATACGTTCCTCGGCACTAACATATTATATTTATGGATCGGGCTGTACGTTCCTCGGCACTAACATATATAAATCGGGCTGCACGTTCCGCAGTACTAACACTTTTATGATATACATATACACATATGTGCTTACTTAGATATGATTTTTAAGATTCATGCATTGCCTATGGTATGTTCTCAGCTGACAGGTTACTTTTACTCTATTTATATTTCCGGCCCACTTATGTTATTGCTTCAAGCCTTACATACTCAGTACTTTTATTCGTTGACGTCCCATTGCTGCATTGGACGGGACGCCGTATTTCGTGTTTGCGCTCGACCGAGTTGTTGAGGAGTGACCGCATTAGGATTTTCCGGCTTATGGTGTCGTAAGTGCCATTACTCCGGACTTGCTATCTTTTGGTACTTTTAAGCTAATGTAATATATTTATATGTACACTCTTAGAGGCTCATAGACATAGTGGGGTATGTAAGCATGGTGTATGGTCATGTTGGCATTGTTTTGGTCTATGATACTTTACTGTTAGCCTTGCCAGCTTTATGATATACTTTATGTGGTGGCGATCTTGTCGGTCCGCATGTGTGCATATGTGTTGAATGATCAGATTTTTCTATGTTGGGACTTTTCTGCGTGCAGGTGTTCTTTGAGTTATAGTATGTGATGTTCAACGTAATTGTGAAGTCAGGTGGTTTTCGGCCAACAGGTCGGAGCAGTCATACTCCTCGTTGGAGGTGTAACAAATTGGTATCAGAGCAGTTCAGTCCTAGGGATGTCTATGAGCCGTGTCCAGTAGAGTCCTGGTTATCGGTATATCGTGCACCATATCTATAGCTAGGAGGCTACAGGGCATTTAGGAAGATACTTTTCTTCATGATCTAGATCGTACGATAGAGCCAAATTAAGAACGCAACTATCTAATCTTTCCGTATTTAATTTTTAGCGATGCCTCCGAGAAAGAAGAAAGTCGATCAAAAAGTGGCACCGCCGGGTAAGTTTGATCAGTATCCCCACTAGAGCTAGGGCATGGCTATGTGTATGTGTGCGCTACCCCTCGCATGCTACCTCCACTACGTCGCTTTTGGATCATGATAGAGCTCTAGACCCATTCATCGATCCTCAATTACTATTCCCCCCGCACATGTTCAATAGATCTACTGCGATATGTATCTAGTTATTGACTAGATTGGTGGCTACTCAGACTCAGTGATAGGCTGGCCTTCCGAACAAAGCTATTATTTCTCGCGTGCGTGATTTTATTACTTTGGACCCTCCGATTTTCACGGGGACAAACCCGAAGGACGACCCTCAGAACTTTATGGATCGAATAGTTCGCGCACTAAGGGTGATCTTTCCTTTCCTTATCGAATCGGTAGAGTAGCTTCTTATAGACTTTCGGATGTGGCTTGCATACTTAGTATGGTACGAGTCCTAGCAACAGTCGAGAGGGTAGAATGCACCTCCAGCAGTATGACCCAAATCCACTAGGGCCTTTTTGGATCATTATCTGCCCGCTAAAGTTTCAAGGCCAAGGCTGACGAGTTTTTATTGCTTTGCCAGAATAATATGAGCGTCCGGGAATACAGTTTTGAAGTTTAACTCCTTGGCTAGCTATGCTCTGACAATGTAGCTGACATGGAAGATAGGGTACACCGTTTCGCGACTAGACTTAGGCCTCACTTGATTAAGGATTGTATGACTGCTTCATTACAGGGTGCCATGGATATTGCTTGCATCCAGGCATATGCTAAAAAATTGGAGGACCTTAAACGCCAACAGCGGGCTGAGCAGGACCCGAATAGGGGCCGTAATAAGCGGGCCAGATCCGCAGGTTATTCAGGTGCTTATCAGGAAGGTTATAGGCCTTATTCTTATAGAAGATCAACCCCTTTAGTAGTTAGTGCACCTTCCTCGGATTACTTGAAAATTTCCTTGTCATCTCCCCACTTATTTGCCATTCCGCAGCTCGAGAGCATCATTTCCTTCTTACAGGGGAGAATCGAGCCAGGCGAGGACCCCACTGCCCCGTTGTGAGGGCACTTGCCAAACACTTTGGCCTCCGCCGCCGAGCATTCAACATGTGTTATTCCCATTGTGGCGGGTGAGTTGTTCCTTTTGAAAAGGTAGCATTGACATAGAATTCGAACGGTTCTCTAGACATCCTTCATCCGACGTTTCTCGCGAAGAAATAAATTTCTCCACCGCCCTCTTGGGCAATTCTTTCTAAAAGGTAGGGGAAGAGGTCGGTGTCGGTTCCATGCGAGTCAAAAAATCTATGCACTTACGAGGGTGGCGATCTTTTGAGTCATCCCAATAACCTGTGACGTTTATTTTATCCATCTTGTTCATGATGTCTTTGATATCCTTGATCGAGGTTCCACACTATCTTATATCACTTCTTATATTGCTGATAAGTTTGGCATTGAGCCCGAGTCCTTGTCTAAGCTCTTCTTAGTTTCTACCCAAGTCGGAAAACCTATTATTGCAAGACGAATTTATCGCAAGTGCGTGGTTATGATATGTGGCCGTGAAACTTTTGCTGATTTAGTAGAGTTAGAAATGGTGGAATTTGATGCTATCATGGGCATGGATTGGCTAGCCTCTTGCTATGCCAATGTGGAATGTTGATCCAAAACTTCTTTTACTAGCCATCATAGCTTTTATTCGTTCTTCTCAAATGGAAGGGAAATACTCCTTCCTCCCTTAAGGGCTTTATTTCCTACCTTAAGGCGCGAAAAATGATTTTTTCCAAAGGTTATATTTATCATTTGGTCTTATTAGAGGTTACTAAGCCGATCCACCAACCTTGCAATCCGTTCCAGTACTCAAGGAATTTTTGGATGTGTTCCCTAATGAATTACCCGGTCTCCCTTCCGAAAGGAAAATTGAATTTGCTATTGACGTGTATCCGAACACTCAACCCATTTCTATTCCCCCTTATCGTATGTCCCCTACTTGAGTCTCAGGGAATTAAAGGTGCAATTGCGAGATTACGGATAAGGGCTTCATTAGGCCCAGCACGTCTCCGTGGGGAGAACCGGTATTATTTGTGCACAAGAAGCATGGCTTACTAAGAATGTGTATTGACTATCGGCAATTGAATAAGGCAACTACTAAGAACAAATATCCGTTGCCTAGAATTGATGATTTGTTTGACCAGCTACAGGGCACCAAATGCTTCTCGAAGATTGACTTAAGGTCAGGGTATCATCAACCACGTGTAAAAGGGGAAGACATTCCGAAGACAGCTTTCCCAATGAGATATGGGCATTTTGAATTCTTAGTTATGTCTTTAGTTGACAAATGCTCCTGAAATTTTAAATGACGCTAATGAACACCGTATTCCGACCCTTCTTGGGTGTTTTTGTTATTGTATTCATTAACGATATCTTGGTATATTCTCGTTCAAAAATGGAACATGTTGATCATCTTAATGTAAAACATTGCGAGATCAAAGGTTGTACGCAAATTTTCCAAATGAATTCCTCATGATTACATTTTTGTAGGCCATATTATGTCCCCGATGAGGGTATTAAATTTGATGATCGGAAGGTCGAAGCCGTTAAGAATTGGCTCGGCCAACAACAGCTTCAGAAATCCGAAGTTTCTTGGGTCTTGTGGGGTACTATCGAAAATTTGTGGAAGGATTTTCTTCTATAACAGCACCCCTTACAAAATTAACTCAGAATGGGGCCAAGTTTCAATGGTTAGAAGCGTGTGAATGGAGTTTCTAGAAATTGAAAGTTAAGTTGACATCCGCTCTTTCTTTATCCCTTCCAAAAGGCCTTGTTATACGGTATATTGATGTGTCACGCACACTTCCGGCGTGTGAGCTCTAGATGTATCTTCCCAAAGTCTTCCTTATGCCTAATATTCACTAAACACGAGCAAAATTGTTACACCCCGTAGTTTCGTACGTGGAAATTTATAAGTATTGGACGTTCTAAGTATGGATACTGGAGTTCCCCTTCAAGGATATATGATATTATACGAACTAATTCTATGGTCATGATGGTTTACGTTCATATAATAAGCTATGGGAAACTCCGGGACCAAGCAAATCGAAGAAAATAAATTTGTCGAAAATTTGAAAAAAGTTGACAGAATTTTGGGTCAACTTTGGAGGGGTATATCTCCTAGTATATTAAGAGTTTTAAGGTGTTTCAAAAGCCTAAAATGAAGTTCGTCGAGTCTAGTTTCCAACGCAACAAACCGCTCATCGATACGATATCGAAGTAGAGAATTATGGACGTTACAAGTTCAGCTGACCGAGCAGAAACGTATGCTACACATACGGTACTTTAACACTACGACTACTACTTACCCAACCCGAATTTGAACTAATATAAAAGGGGCTTGCCCCCTCTTTTTCAGCCAAAACCTCTTCCAAATTGTTCCAAAATCCTCTAGAAATTTCCCAACTTCCAAACCCAAATTTCAAGCCTAAATCAACAATAATTCCCGAATTTCGGTTCAGGCAACGTATAGTTGCGAGTATAGAATCGTATAGCGACGCGTGTGGTTCAAGTTTAAGGTGAAAAAAGTGAAGATATAGCGATATTATCAGGAGTAAGGTATGAATCTCCTATTATTAATGTTTATTTTGGTTTATTTACGGAGATAAAAGAAAATTATAAAGATTTGAAATAACCGTATAATAGTTTTGTTGGTGGAAATATGGGATAAACCCCATATGGGATGTTTATGGAGTATTTTGGTGTTGAGAATATTATGATTAATGTTGGTATTGATGTTGTTGTTGTTGGTTGCTGAATTACTATTTTGGGCTAGGCATATAAACAGGGGAGATCTTTGCCGAAATTTCGGCATTTCTAGAAAGATTTATTTGAAGGACTAAGACAAGCATTGAGTAGTTAAAGTTAAGGCTTGAATAAAAAGGTATGTTAAGGCCAAAAAGGTATGTTAAGGCTAAACCCTTTCTTTCAAAAGGCATGATTCCTATGTTATGATTCCATAAATGTTTAAACCTTTGTTTTCAAAAGCTATATTCATGATCCTTAAAGCTTCTTATGATGTTAAATGAAATATGTTCTATGATGATTGTGACAATGATGATGATTCTCTTCTAGAACTCCGAAGTTATGATTTGAGAGCATTATGAGATTATTGAGCCATTCCATGAATCTTGATCTTTCTTATTGTTGATGGTCTCACCTCATGTTACTCGTTCTTCGAGGTGAGATATAGCGAAGATAATGATTCTATTTCTAATGCTATCTAAGTTCATGATTCTCGATACTCTCATGACATTATCGATTTCATCTTACGATGGTTGATACTTCTAAGGAAGGATATAGTGATAATCATAATGCTAATGATGATGTTGCTTTTATTTATATATTTCTATGTATATGTATGTATGTATGCATTGCATCCCACACCATGATAACATAGGGTTGGGTATAACATCGAGTCCCGCATAGGGCCGGGCAAGGATAACATCGAGTCCCCTAATGGCCGGGCATAGATAACACCGAGCCTATAACAACACCGCGCCTATATTACACCGTGCCGGTTAAGCACCGGGCCGAGTAAGATGATAATATCGAGTCCCTTAAGTCCCGATAACACCGGTCCCGAAAGGCGGGTACGGATATGATAGATGTATGTATAGTAAGTGTATGTGAATGCATATGTATGTATGTTGTGTATGGATGTGTATGAAATGTTTTTCCTGTAGACGAGTAGTTTACATGATAGAGATCTTAAGAAGAGTACGAGGTATAATTACTTACTTTATCTTATGTTATCTTCATTCTGATATCATACTACTATTCATGCCTTACATACTCAGTACATTGCTCGTACTGACGTCCCTTCTTGTGGACGCTGCGTTCATGCCCGCAGGTATAGATAGACGAGACGAGGATCTTTCATCATAGGCTGCCTTCAGGTACCAGTTTGATTGGTGAGCTCCACTTCTTCCTGGAGCATTGCCGAGTCTGAGTTGCATATGTTTTTTTTGTGACAAGAGGGTATGTCGGGGGCCCTGTCCCGACTTATATACTTCAGTCATGTTCATAGAGGCTTTGCAGACAGTTCCTGTGTACAGCTTAGTCATAGTGTGACAATAGTAATGTCGGCATCATGGGTCTATTGTACATTTACTTATGCATGATATTATGTTCATATTTAGCCTCTTGATCTTATTGTTTCCATTTGAGACATAGAAGGATGTAAGTTATAAGTTGGTTCGCTCGGTTCCGTAAGGTGCCGGGTGCCAATCACGCCTTACCAAGGGTGGGGTGTGACAAAGTGGTATCAGAGCAGTTCTGTCCTAGGGTTGTCTGCAAGCCGTGTCTAGCAGAGTCTTGTTTATGGTGTGCAGTGCACCACACTTATAAACAGGAGGCTGCAAGACATTTAGGAAAGATTGACCCTTCTTTCTCATCTTAGATCGTGCCATAGAGCTAAATCATAGGATATGATGTCCTTGATTCTAACCCCAAATGTTTTGATCATGGATAAGCAGTTGATTATGCCGCTACGAGATAATTGCTGAGAATTGAAGTTGTTCATTCGAAAGGTATGTTTCCTGTTTTATTAATATGGATAGACATTGATATAAGAACTTGAGCAAGATATTATGGGTATTTGTGATTGCTCTGTGGGCATTGGATGTGTTTTACGGATTTGTGTACGGAATGAGGTAGTAAGAATTATAGAGGAAACTGCGAAATTTTCACAAATTGAATTGTTTGCATGTTTATAGAGAAAGAGTAAAGGAAAAATATGACCATTAGCCATTTGGTAAGTCATGATTGAAGGAACAACTATGAGACGCTTTCAAGGAGAAGTTTTAGAATGATTTTAATTTAATTTAAAGGAGGAACCTTGGAGGGAAAAATGATTAGCAGTTAAAGAAACTGGAATAAGTTGCATCCGAGATTTCAGGGGATTGAGACCTATTGGAAATATAAGGAAAGTTGGCATTAGGAACTCAAATAAGGTATTACGATTTATAGATTGGATTGGTTAGTAAGAGGTAACAAAGAAATACTGATATGGAGAAGGAAGTTAATGAGTACGGGAAGTTTCACCCTAGAAGTATATATACATCTATACGAGATCAAGATGGGTTTGTACTCATAGTGGAATGTTTTGCAGACTTCTAGGTAGATATTATTAAGTGGCAGACGGGAAAGAGCACCTTAAGAGCAAAGGAAATCAAGGAGGACAGAAGTACGAGAAACTGTGGTTATGAATTGATTAAAGGAAGTTATGTGACCATCGACGATAAGAGGAAGTTTAATAAATTAGTAAGGTTGGCCAAAGGTAGACAAAGTGATGGCATAAGACAGTGGACTTGGAATAGAGATACGATTACAAAGGAAACAGGACGAAAATACGAGGAATAGACATACATACGAGCAAGCTATGATATCGTAAAGGGAAATGAGAAGTGAATGACAGGATGCACTTTATAGGTATTTCATGACGAAGACAAGGATTGACTGGATAAGGTATTGGAGGAATTATGACACCCGACAATGGGGCAATCGAAAAGTAATAGGGAGCTATGAAGCAAGATGAGCTAAGGAAATGCAAGGAGAAGTCATGAAAGTAGACGGAGATAAGATCGCAAGAAAAGGATTCAAGGATATAAATAGAGGAGACGAGCATTTAAGGAATTAAGAGATCCGCTTGATTGATAAACCGAAACAACAGATAAGTGCATTAGACTTATTAAGTGAGAGTCGGGCAAAGGTCAAAAAATAAAGGGAGAACCCCAAAGGAAATGATCAAAGGATATTGCGTTTGGTCGAAACAAGTTGGTGACAATGAACCCTCGTGGAACAAGTAAAATAATGGCTTCCCTTAAAAAGGGGGGGGGGGGGGGGGGGGGGGGGGGGGGAGGAATGGAGGTTACAGATAAGGAAAGAACGAAGCGATTTGAATTCACTACAGGACAAAGACCCTTAGTTAAGAGTTCACTCCTAATTTATTAGCCGAACTAAGGAATCGAAACTTTAAGGGTAAGTTGAAGGAAGGAATCCTTAAGGAAGAGATTTGAGATGTTTGATATAAGTACAAGAGCTACCGTCAGCAAGCGCAAGTGCAAGAAATCCAACTAAGAGCAAGAGGAGTTAAGCAAAAATTCCGGTGTTAAACTGATTGATAAATAAAGTATCGCAAGGATTAATTTGACTACTATGGAAAGCAAAGGATGCTGTGATATGACTAGTTTGAGGATATCAAAATGGAAGGAATGAGAATGAATTAAACTCTAAGAAGATGAAGTTAGGGGATATCGGTGAGAACAAGAAATTTTGAATGAAAGTATGTATCATATAAAAGTGCAAACGGCAAAGGAAGAAAGATAACCTGCGTAATTCGAATAAGTTTCTATTTTAATTGAGCAAGTGAGCAAAGTAATTACCAGTGAATGCAGGTAAGAACATGGACATTTACCTCAGAGCGAACTCTACTTTAACATTCGAGGACGAATGTTTTTGAAGGGGGGAGAATGTTACACCCCGTAGTTTCGTACGTGAAAATTTATAAGTGTTGGACGTTCTAAGTATGGATACTGGAGTTCCCTTCAAGGATATATGATATTATATGAACTAATCCTATGGTCATGACGGTTTACGTTCATATAATAAGCTATGGGAAACTCCGGGACCAAGCAAATCGAAGAAAATAAATTTGTCAAAAATTTGGAAAAAAGTTGACAGAATTTTGGACAAAATTTAGGAGGGGTATATCTCCTAGTATATTAAGAGTTTTAAGGTGTTTCAAAAGCCTAAAATGAAGTTCGTCGAGTCTAGTTTCCAACGCAACAAACCGCTCGTCGATACGATATCGAAGTAGAGAATTATGGACGTTACAAGTTCAGCTGACCGAGCAGAAACGCGTGCTACAAGAATCGCTACGCCGACTTTGCTACAGATGAACTGCTTATAAGTGACCCCCCCCCCCCGAATTTTAACCAATATAAAAGGGGCTTGCACCTCTTTTTTCAGCCAAAACCTCTTCCAAATTGTTCCAAAATCCTCTAGAAATTTTCCCAACTTCAAACCCAAATTTCAAGCCTAAATCAACAATAATTCCCGAATTTCGGTTCGAAACGTATAGTTGCGAGTATAGAATCGTATAGCGACGCGTGTGGTTCAAGTTTAAGGTGAAAAAAGTGAAGATATAGCGATATTATCAGGAGTAAGGTATGAATCTCCTATTATTAATGTTTATTTTGGTTTATTTACGGAGATAAAACTGTCAAATAGCCGTATAATAGTTTTGTTGGTGGAAATATGGGATAAACCCCATATGGGATGTTTATGGAGTATTTTGGTGTTGAGAATATTATGATTAATGTTGGTATTGATGTTGTTGTTGTTGGTTGCTGAATTACTATTTTGGGCTAGGCATATAAACAGGGAGATGTTGCCGAAATTTTGGTATTGATAGAAAGATTTATTTGAAGGACTAAGAAAGATTTATTAACAATAATAAATTTTCTAAGACAAGCATTGAGTAGTTAAAGTTAAGGCGACCAAAAAGGTATGTTAAGGCTAAACGTCCTTTCTTTCAAAGGCATGATTCTTTATGATTCCATAAATGTTTCAATAACCTCCTTGTTTTCAAAAGCTAGAAGTTCATGACTCTTAAAGCTTCTTATGATGTTAAATGAAATATGTTCTATGATGATTGTGACAATGATGATGATTCTCTTCTAGCAACTCCGAAGCTATGATTTGAGAGCATTATGAGATTATTGAGCCATTCCATGAATCTCTTGATCTTACTTATTGTTGATGGTCTCACCTCATGTTACTCGTTCCTTCGAGGTGAGATATAGCGAAGATAATGATTCTATTTTTAATGCTATCTAAGTTCATGATTCTCGAGACTCCCATGACATTATCGATTTCATCTTACGATTGTTGATTCTTCAAGGAATGATATAGTGATAATGATAATGCTAATTATGATGTTGATTTCATTTATGTATTTTTATGTATATGTGTGTATGTAAGCATTGCATCCCACTGATCGATCAGGGGATAATACCGGCCTACATCGAGTCCCGCAAATGGCCCGTGATACGGATATATATCGAGTCAAGATAACACCGCGCAATGGTCGAGCAAGACAACACCATGCCTAATGGCGGATAATATCGAGCCTTAATGGCCGGGCAAGATAATATATATTACCGCAATGGCCGGGCAAGATGCTATATAAATTACCGGCCTATATGGATAACATCAAGTCCCGCAAGGGCCGAGTACGGATAAGATAGATGTATGTATAGTAAGTGTATGTGAATGCATATGTATGTATGTTGTGTATGGATGTGTATGAAATGTTTTTCCTGTAGACGAGTAGTTTACATGACAGAGATCTTAAGAAGAGTACGAGGTATAATTACTTACTTTATCTTATGTTATCTTCATTCTGATATCATACTACTATTCATGCCTTACATACTCAGTACATTGCTCGTACTGACGTCCCTTCTTGTGGACGCTGCGTTCATGCCCGCAGGTGTAGATAGACGAGACGAGGATCTTTCATCGTAGGCTGCCTTCAGGTACCAGTTTTGATTGGTGAGCTCCACTTCTTCCTGGAGCATTGCCGAGTCTGAGTTGCATATGTTTTTTTTTTTGACAAGAGGGTATGTCGGGGGCCCTGTCCCGACTTATATACTTCAGTCATGTTCATAGAGGCTTTGCAGATAGTTCCTGTGTACAGCTTAGTCATAGTGTGACAATAGTAATGTCGGCATCATGGGTCTATTGTACATTTACTTATGCATGATATTATGTTCATATTTATCCTCTTGATCTTATTAAGTTGGTGCCTCGAGTCCAATGTTGATAAAAATTATCCAACCCGCGATCTGGAATTGGCCGCGGTGATTCACGGAAGATGTGGCGACATTAATTATATGGAGTCCATGTTGATATCTATACAGACCATAAAAGTCTTCAGCATATCTTCAAGCAAAAGGAATTGAATTTGAGGCAACGAGGATGGCTCGAATTACTAAAGGATTATGATGCTGAGATTTTATATCACCCCGGCAAAGCAAATGTTGTAGCTGATGCTCTAAGTTGCAAATCAATGGGTAATTTGTTGTATGTGCCAGCGAAAAAGCTGGAAATGACTAAGGAACTTTATCGTTTAGCGTATCTGGGAGTTCGCGTACTAGATTCGAAAGATATTGGAATTGCTTTACAGAATATATCCCAATCGACTCTTGCCTCAGATGTAAAGACTCAACAGTATGGAGATTCAGTCCTAGTTAATATTAAGGAAGGAGTGCAACAAAATCGGATCTCAACCTTTGAACTTGATTCAAATGGGGTTCTCAAACATCGAGATCGTTTGTGAGATCCAAATGTAACTGGGCTTCGGGACAGGATCATGTCAAAATTTCATTACTCCCGGTATTCAATTCATCCCGGATCCACCAAGATGTACCATGATCTCAAGGGCTTTTATTGGTGGGATGGTATGAAGAAAGACATTGCTAACTTTGTAGCTCAATGCCCCACTTGCCAACAGGTAAAGATCGAACATCAGAAACCCAAAGGGCTTATTACAAGAAATGGAGATCCCAGCGTGGAAGTGGGAAGTGATTAATATGAATTTTGTCATGGGATTGCCCCGTGCTCGCCGCAATTCGATTCTATTTGGGTGATTGTTGATAGGTTAACTAAAGCAGCCCATTTCTTGACAGTAGGACCTACCTATGCTGCTGAAGACTATGCTATGCTGTATCTTAAGGAGATTGTGCGCCTTCATGGCATTCCATTGTTAATTATTTCGGACAGAGGCACTCACTTTACAGCAAAGTTCTAGAAATCTTTTCAGGAAAGCCTTAGGACTCGAGTAAATCTTAGTACGGCTTTCGATCCGCAATCATACGGGCAGGCGGAGCAGACTATTCAGACTTTGAAAGATATGTTATGAGCCTATGTACTGGATTTCCAAAGGGGTTGGGATGATCATTTGCCTCTGATAGAGTTTGCTTATAACAATAGCTATCATGCCAGTATCAAAATGGCTCCGTACGAGGCTTTATATGGCAAGAAGTGCAGGTCTCCTGCCGAATGGTTTGAAGTCGGAGAAGCAAACTTATTCGGACCAGACCTTGTTCATGAGGCTATTGAAAAGGTAAAGCTTATTCAGGAACGGTTACGCGCAGCTCAGAGTTGTCAGAAATCTTATGTTGATGGACGACGACGAGAATTGGAATTTCAGGTAGGCGATTGGGTGGTTCTAAAAATATCAGCTATGAAGGGCGTGATGCGATTTGGTAAGAAAGGGAAGCTCAGTTCCTGATATATCAGACCTTATAAGATTGTCTAAAAGGTAGGCCAGGTGGTTTATGAATTGGAGCTGCCATCAGAACTGCAAGCGGTTCATCCAATTTTTCATATATCCATGCTAAGAAAATGTATTGGAGATCCCTCAACAATTGTACCTGTTGACGATATACAAGTTACAGAAAATTAGACATACGAGGAAGAACCAATTGTTGTTCCCGACAGACAAGTCCATAGACTCAAAAACAAAGATGTGGCTTCAGTAAAGGTCCTATGGAGGAGTAAAGATAGGGAAGAGATGGCGTGGGAAGCTGAAGCAGAAATGAAGTCCAAGCATCCCCATTTATTCCCTGCCACAGATGATACTATTTCGGAGGAATCCTTGCAAGGTTCTGCTTTATCCGCAAATCACTTACAAGGTAAAAGTCATATTAAACCACCTTGAGAGTCAATGTGATGCGAAATATTGTTCTAATTACTGCATATTTATGTGTCATTGAGTACGGTAGACTTATAAATTGGCAGTTGTGGCAGGCAGGTGATTAGTAGTGCTCCAATTACGAAAGATACTTTACAAAAGTTCCATAAAATATGAAATGTATGATTATACCTTAAGTATTCCAACATTCGAGGATGAATGTTTTAAGAGGGGGGGGGGGAATGTTACACCCCGTAGTTTTGTATATGAAAATTCATAGGTGTTGGTTTTTTTAAGTATGGACATTGGAGTTACCTCCAAGGATACATGAGATTAGATGCACTTATCTTATGTTTATGAGGGTTTAAGTTTATATGATAAGCTATGGAAGGATTGAAGGGCAAGTGAATCAAGAAAATTAAATTTGTTGGAATTTTGAAGAAAATATGAGGGGCAATTTTGGCCCAACTTGGAGGAAGAATACCTTTTATTATATGAGGAGTTTTGAGGTAAAGAAAAAGCCTAAAATAAATTTTATCGAGTCTAGTTTCTAACGCAACAAACTGCGCATCGATACGACGTTGGAGTAAAGAATAATAGATGTTACAAATTAGGCGGGTAGAGTGGGCGTGCCGGTACAGTGCTGCTATAGTGCCACCGACTTTAACACAATATATAAGGGGCAAAACCCCATTTTTTTCTTCACAAAAATTTCCCAAATGCTCTTGAAATCTCATCAAACATATGAGAGCCTATATATCATATAAAAGTGAGGATTTTGAGTAATTTCAAGTTACAGACTATTAATCGAGGTTCGAACAACGTGTAATCGCGACTATAGTTTTGTTTTGTGTTGGAGTTGGCTTGGAAGAAAAGTAAATCTTAAAGATCTTCCTATTCTAGCAAGGATAAGGTATGAATTTCTCTTTCTTAATATCGATTAAGGAACATTTACGAGAATAAGGGTTATGGATTGTTGTGTTGGCGTTGTTGAGCATGGATTGAGAATTGAAGATAGTTTGGATGTAATTGTACATGTATATCTTATAGAATCTTGATAATATTGTGTTGATGTTATTGGTATTGTTTGGCAGTTGTTTTGGTATTTTGAGGAAGTAGATAATATAGGGGAGATGCTGCCCAAATTTTCGTAACCCAAACTAGTATTTGATAACTAGTACGAGTAAATTAATGGGAAGCATGATGAAGGTATGATTAAAAATGTATTTCTCACCATATAGTTTCAAGTGAGGGGCGAGCCTCGGAATAAAGGATCCCTTAAGTGGTGGCTTGGCGAATAAGGTATGTAAGGTGTTCGTTTCTCTCTCTTTCCTTGGCACGAATCCAACTAGAGTATGAATATGAGCGTTCCATAATAAAATCACTCCATTCCTATGTCATGTAGCTCAACTCTCAATGTCTTAGTTATTTGATAGATTCTTGGTATATTATTATGTTCATCATCATTAAGTTATTTCTTTGGATTCGACATGAATTCCATAATATAAATTGGAGGTTTCCGACCTTACCTCATTCCCATAAAGTTGTAGCTTTCATATGAGCTCTCACGTATGCTATTTACACTATGTATATGTATATATCATATTTATGGATCGGGTCGTACGTTCCTCGGCACTAACAGGTGATATTAATGGATCGGGTCGTATGTTCCTCGGCACTAACATATTATATTTATGGATCGGGGCGTACGTTCCTTAGCACTAACATATATGGATCGGGCTGCACATTCCGCAAAGACTAACACTTATATGATATACATATACACACATGTGCTTACTTAGATATGATTTTTAAGATTCACGTATTGCCTATGGTATGTTCTCAGCCGACAGGTTACTTTTACTCTATTTATATTTCCGTCCCCCTTATGTTATTGCTTCAAGCCTTAAATACTCAGTACTTTTATCTGTACTGATGTCCCATTGCACGAGACGCTGCATTTCGTGCTGCAGGCTCTGATAGGTTATTGAGGAGCGACCGCAGTAGGATTTTCCAGCTCAGCGGTGTCAGCAAGTGCCACTACTCCGGACTTGCTATCTTTTGATACTCTTCTGCTAGGGTAATATATGTTCATATGTATACTCTTAGAGGCTCATAGACATAGTGGGGTATGTAAGCATGGTATATGGTCATGTTGGCATTGTTTTGGTCTGTGATACTTTACTGTTAGCCTTGCCGGCTTTATGATATACATTATGTGGTGGCATATGTAATATGCGTTGAATGATCGGATATTTCTATATTGGGCCTTTTCTGCGTGCAGGTGTTCTTTGAGTTGTGGTATGTGATGTTCAAAGTAACTGTTAAATCAGGTGGTTTTCGGCCTACGGGTCAGAGCCCGTCATACTCCTCGTTGGGGGTGTGACAAAGGACGTCGTTCCGACCAATGTACCGAGTATGTAAGGCATGTATAACAGCATAAGCAAGAAATAAGAGAACATAAAACGAAGAGATAACCTGTAACTGATTGCCTCTTAAGGCGGAGTCATGCATGCTAACTTTTACCTTAAAATAACATCATAAACATATGCATATACATAAACTTCTTATTATCATCAGCCCGCGTCCGGGCCTCTAGCGCCTGGGGTAACCATCTCATGCCGCCAAGTAGTGGTGACTGCCCGACCAACTAGGCACGGTGTTATCCATAAGCCGCCCACTAATGCCCAGAGTAGTGGTGTCTTCCCGGCCAACAAAGCACGGTGTAATCATACATATACATAGTATAAAGCATGCATGAGAGCTCAAGTAAAAGCTGTAACTCTATCGGAGTGACGTAAGGTCGGTAACCTCAGATTATATTATGGATCAAACATCATCGATAGGTCTCACCTTGAAGGAACTAGTGTCATGAGGTGCGATAGCCAACAATGAATAACATCACGGAAATTATGAAATAAGATCATTAAGTTCATAATAGCATCAATTCATAAGCTTTGAAATCTCTAGAAGTAAAATCATCATCATCATCATTATCATAGAACAAATCTTATCTCATAAGAAGCTCTTAAGGATCTTTAACTTCCATCTTTTGGGATGTAAGAAGGTCATGGAAACATTGAGAGGAAATCGTAATATAGAAGTCATGCCTTTGAAAGAAAGGGGGCTAGCCTTATCATACTTTGATGTCTTCTTAATGACTACACGTTATCCTTCCACGCTCGAGACCCTGTATTTAAGAGAATTTGCACTAAAATTAGATCATTTAAAACATGCTTAAGTCTAAATTAAAGCGACTAAGAGCAAACAAAAATTGGGCAGCATTTCCTTTGTTTTGACAACTTTTTCTATACAATAAACAACTCCCAAACATCAATAGCAACACCCACAATACCATAATCAATAAATTTCTTCGTGTTAAACATTGTTCAATCCTCAAAACTCCTTTTCAAAGTCATTCATAATCTTAATTACAACACAACGCCATATTCATTATTCACATGAGACTTCCTCAGTGTTATTAACATCATTCATAACAAGATTATGCTCATCTCATACTAAGAATCATGACTCAAATTAACTTACTACTCAAAATACCATTATTTTCATATTTGAGCTCATATTCTACTTTCTTCTCTAATCCAAGTCTTTCAACTACTCAATACTTTTAATAACATGAACTAGGTGTAAAACTCACCTTTTATTATGTAGGAATAATGTTTGAATGACGATACCTCACTTGAGGAAACCCCAACTTCAACACAAAAGAGATTCTTGACTCCCACAAACCCTAGTGAGCCTTTTTACACTTGATCCTCTTGATTCTTGCTAATTAATCCTTGATTTCTCTTGAGTTCATGTTGATATGGTATGGAGAATTTTCTATAGCTCTCTTGAGGTGTGGAGAATGAGGGAAATGAAAAATGTTAACTTGGGTCATCTTTTATAAAATAAAATAAAAAAGCTACCCGACATGGTTCATACGGACACTTATACGGTCCGTATAAGTGACTATATAATACCGCCAAAGGAGTGACCCTTCTCTAGATAGGTTATACAGACCCTTATACGGACCATATAAGTTATATGGACCGTATAAGTGGTCGTATAACTCACATTTTTCCGAAATCGTTCTCATCGCTTCGCTTGACTTCCAATCTTTGTGGAACATTGTTGGCACTTGTATAATACTTCATTAAACATCTAAGAAGCTGTATAGATCCTCCTCAACACATTACTAATAATCGTTACCTCGATAATCGCTAAACCTTCACAAACACAACTTATGCTTCACTTCCTTCACAAATTTAATTTCTCTGATTCGTAGTCCTTTAAATCTTGTAGTATACACCTTTCAGCTATCAAATACTCTCCTTAAGGTCACAAAGCTTGCGTTAGTCTTTTCACAGCACAACAACACGAAATGTCCGAAGTGTGACATCTTCACTTTGAAGATCTGGAGGCATTACTTGTACTGTGTCCATTGTGAGGTTTTCACCGACCACCGTAGCCTTCAGCACGTGTTTACCCTGAGAGATCTTAATTCCAGGAAGCGCCGATGGATGAAGCTTCTGAAGGACTATGACATCACTATTCTTTATCATTCAGGGAAAGCCAATCTTGTTGTTGTTGCTTTGAGTCGCAAGGCAGTGAGTATGGGTAGCTTAGCTCGATTGTTACTACTGAGCGTACGTTACCCATGGAGGTTCAGACTCTGGCTAACAGTTTTGTACGCCTTGACATCTCAGTTTCGGGTAGCCTTAGCTTGTGTTGAGGCCAGGTCATTCCTCTTGAAGCATATTAGGGCCCAGCAATTTAAGGATGCCCAGCTATGTAAGATTCGTGATAAGGTTCTGAGAGGTGAGGCCAAGGAGGCCATGCTTGACAGTGAGGGCATTCTGAGGATTAAGGGACGTGTGTGCGTTCCTCGTGTTCATGACTTGATTCATTTTATTTTTAACGAGGCCTATAGTTTGAGGTACTCCATTCATCCGGGTTCCACGGAGATGTATCGTGATTTTAGACAAAGACTACTGGCGGGGGAGGATGAGGAGAGATATTGCAGATTTTGTATCTAAGTGTGGGAATTGTCCGCAAGTGAAGTATAAGCACCAGAGACCTGGTGGTGTGCTCCAGAGGATGCCCATTTTTTAGTGAAAATTGGAGAGGATTGCCATGAATTTCGTTGTGGGTCTTCCGAAGACCCTAGGCAAATTTGATTCTGTATGGGTTATTGTTGATCGGTTGACCAAGTCCACTCATTTTATTCTAGTAAAGGTCACTTATACTGCAGAGAGGTTAGCCAGGATTTATGTTCGTGATATTGTGCGATTGTACGGGATCCCTATTTCCATTGTGTCAGATCGAGGTCCCCAGTTTACTTCCACTTTTACGGATGGCCTTTCAGTCAGAGTTGGGTACTCAGTTGGACCTGAGTACGTCTTTTCATCCTCAGACTGATGGTCAGTCCGAGAGCACTATTTAGGTACTTGGGGATATGTTGAGAGCATGTGTCATTGATTTTGGTGGTCATTGGGACAAGTTCTTTCCCCTAGCGGAGTTTTGCGTACAATAATCGCTACTATTCGAGTATTGATATGGCACCGTTCGAGGCCACTGTTCTCCTATTGGTTAGTTTTATATGTTTGAGGTTCACCTGTGTGGAACAAATTTGTTGAAAGAGTCAATGCACAGGGTGAAGCTTATTCCGGAAAAGCTTCTAGCTGCTCAGAGTCGACAGAAGATGTATGCAGACCAAAAGGTTCAGGACTTAGAGTTTGGAGCAGGCGAGCAGGTGCTTCTGAATATCTCACCCATAAAAGGTGTTATGCGATTTGGGAAGAGGGCAAGTTGAGTCCGAGGTACCTTTACCCATTTGAGGTTCTCCGTATAGTCGGAGATGTTGCTTCTAAGTTGGCGTTGCCACCAGGCCTGTTAGGTGTTCATCTAATTTTCCATGTGTCCATGCTGAAGAAATATCATTCTGATGGTTCCTATATAGTTTGTTGGGATTCTGTGTTGCTTGACGAGAATCTATATTTTAAGGAGGAGCCTATATCGATTTTGGATAGGCAGGTTAGGAAGCTGAGGTCGAAGGAGATTGCTTCGATCAAGGTTCAGTAGAAGCATCACCCTGTCGAAGAGGCTACTTAGGAGACCGAGTCCGATATGCATGAGAGATAACCCCAGTTGTTTGCCAATTCAGGTACTTTTCCCTATTTCTACTCCTTGTCACTCGAGGATGAGCGATTGTTTAATTGGTATCTGATGTAATGATCCGATTACTCTTTATAGTGCTAATGAACTTTTTACCACTGTTGACCTTTTCCTAGGTCATCGGGCGGGTTTTAGAGTAACTTTTGGAGGTTTGAGCCTCAATGTGGAATCTGTTTGACCCAAAGTTGACTTTTGAGTAAATGGACCTTTTTCGAAATTCTGTCGATTCCGAGAGGTTTAGACAGTTATTTGTGACTCGATAGTGTGTTCGGTTTGGTTCCCAATGAAAATTGGAGAGTTTTGGAACTTGGGTTGGGAACTTGACTTGAGGCCATTGGCGGTTGACTTGGTCAGTTAGACCTCCGTTGCAAAATCCAAGGCCAGGTGAATTAGTAGCACGTTTTTATGTATATGTACATATTTATTTGGTATCTATGGGGCTCGGGTGATAGTCAAATTTTGGGACGAGATTGGTCGAAACCAGAATATTCTGATTCTGGTGTAGGCGCTGCAGCGGTACCATAACCATAGTAGGGGTCACGGTATAATGCCTGTGGGACGGCTATAGCGGATTGGGAGTTTTGGTGGGAACCCGCTATAGCGGCTTACTGATTTTGAGTAGAGCCGCCATGGCGAGCCTTGTGGGCTCCGTAGAGCGTGTGCTGCAGCCGAAGTCAGGCAGAATCATTTCTCTTTTCTCAAGTTAAGTCCCTTAAACCCTATCACTTCTTCTCATCCCTTTTCTAAGCACTCTTTAGAGGAATAGAGCTACTTGTGGACTGATTCTTGTTGGAGGTAAGATCTATGACCCTAGCCTTTTTTATCTGCCTTCATAGATTCCAATTTCGTGCCTAGAATCACTATAATCTAGATAGAGAAGATGAGTCTTGTGTTAAAATTCTTGAAATGGGTTTAGACTTCTAAAAATAGAAATTGGTGGTGAAATTGACTAGAATAACCATCTAGTTTGATGAATTCTTTGTTGTTAAGGTTATTGTCACGACCCAACCCCGTAGGCCGTGACTAGTGTCCGAGCTGGACACTCGTATACATACTCGTTAGCTATAATCGTTCTCACAACTAGCATGATAAGAACTTATATATAAAAAAGGCAAGACGTCGTCTCAAAAGCGCGTATTTATATACATATCACGAAAACTTTGTCTCCGAGGAGTTACAACTTTCAACGAGTAATAACATCGTATATAAGTCGGCAAGACTATCATAATATAGGGGAACGTCCCAGCCATACATGAGCCGACAAGGCTACCATAACACATAACTTCCAAAACATATATATATATATATATATATATATATATATATATATATGCAAGCCGACAAGGCTGCCACTACACACTACATCCCAAAACATATATATACGCAAGCCGACAAGGCTGCCACTACGAATGGGAATGCCCCAAATACAGTCATACGTACATGACCGAACAATGAAACTATATACAACCCACACATATGTCTACAGACCTCTAAGAGTAACAACAGTATCATATGACGGGACAGGGCCCCGCCGTACCCCTGGATAAACACATATATACAACAAGAGGACCTGTACCAAAAATATAGGCTCCGGAACAAGGGAGCACTCCAAGATAGCGAGAATAGATATCCCTAGGGTCCGGATCACCAAAGAGAGCGTTTGTACCTGCGGGCATGAACGTAGCCCCCGAAGCAAGGGGGTCAGTACGAAATATGTACTGAGTATGTAAAGCATGAAATACAGTAAACAGGATTATAACCGAAATAAGAAGTACAGAAAACGAGTACAATAACCAGAATACCAAAATGCTTCCTTTTGAAACACAAATCATGCATGTCAATATCATATATCATATCCGGCCCATTATAGGACTCGGTGAACATGGTCGCCACCCGTCTTTGGCGCCATAACACATCATACTCGTAACACGCATAACTCCGTATCACGGCATAACTCCGTATCACGATAGCTCCGTATCACGATAGCACCGTATCACAAAGATAGCACCGTATCACGAAGATAACACCATAATATATATATACCGTACACCCCCTCTAGTGAGGGACTCGGTGAAAGATGTAATAACAGTATGCACGAGCAGAGTAGTGAGTAACCATATGCATATAAATCATCTTTTGAGACTCAATAGATAAGTAGACTAACCAATGCTCGAGTATCAGGATGATAGCCATATTGAGTTCTCTCTAAATGTCATTACAAACTATATTAAGGAAAGTCTCAGGGGTCATAGTCATGTATCAAACCAATACGAGACAGCTTATGAAAGTTAAGGACGTTATTCATTATAGAATCCCTTAAGAATAGGAACTCTTTATGCATCATTTACTATCCAATCATATAAAAGACTCGAGGGCAATAGCTCGACTACATTAAGAATTTTAATATCAAGAAGTGAATAAGAATCATAAATCATACTCGAGACTTATGAATAGAGTTACCCCAAAGCTCATATCTTATCTTACTTACATCTAAGACATGCCAAAAGAAAGAAGGGATAGCCTTTACATACCTTTAGCGTTTATTCGCAACACAACACGTATACGCTGCCCAATAGTACCTCAACCTATATTAAGACGTCAAGCATTACGATTAAACTATGGGGAGATTCAAAATGTATCCTAACGTTAATAACTCCTTTCTAGATAGTTAGACGACGTTTCCCTTATTTTCACCAATTACATAACAACCAAGCCAATATCAATAACCACACATTCAAGTACTAATTCGAGACTATTCAAAACAAGACTCGAGAACACTCCGGACAGCCCACATTCACAATATTCGATAACAAACCACATACGACTACTACATATTCAAATTACTCTTAATGATTCATAGTCGTAACATTTTCATCTAAACAACCTTACAACAGCCCCAACCAACACACAACACAACATATAATCTTGATTACCATTAATCTTCCAAGCTCAACAAGAGCAACAACAACAAATTAGACAACCCCTAACTAGTAACTTAAGGATGCCCGATAACTTCATGAACGTCTACGGACACGCCAAACAAAACATTTACGTTTATTATACATTCCTTAACACATTCTTTTCATTTAAATTCATGAACTATACCAACAACCACACGTTAACAACATTATTCATTTAAATGCAAGAAACTACACTAACACCATATCAACTTCTACAACAGCCCACAAACAAATTTAACTTCAACTTTAACCATCAAATACCTTCATTCTCATCATAAAATCCATGACAACAAAAATCAAAATACCAAGTAAAATCAATTCACCATTCTCTCTTAAAACGACCCTCTTTCGGCTTGGACAACTTTCCAACATCAACATACACAATCTTATATCCAATTCACATCTACCAATTTATACAAATCTAAACCACCTCTAAAACATGTAGAAGAGAATTAAATCTTACCTGAACACGATTGATTCCTCCAAATTACATCCCAAATTGCTGCCAACGTTCTTCTTCTTGCATATTGCAACGTTGCTGGTTGCTTAATCTCCTAAGGATTGAGCTTAATGTTTATGGAGCAGCACGTTGCTGCTCATGAAGTTAAGCTCCCCCTTTCTTTGTTCTTATGTGTAATAAGAATGAGATAGCCACATAAGGGTCCCTTGCCCTTTTACACGTATACCTTGGCTGGCCTAATTTTTTTTTTTAATCATCAAATGTTCAAGGCACAACGTGCATGTGTACTGTAGTGCTTGCGGCCATTTAAATTATATCCATTAATTTAATCACTAATCCCCACTTAATAATCTAATCATAGTTAATTAACCCCTAATCTCCATTAATATTTCCATGCCAATTAAGATTTATAAGCACTTCGTGCATTAATAAAAATCGGGGATTAAAAGTCCTTGTCTCATATCCATAAATAATCTTGTCCTTGGACTTATGCCGATTAGCTTACGAATAATCCGTCGTATAAAAATACGGGATATAACATTCTTCCCCCCTTTAAAACATTCGTCCTCGAATGTTAAAGCAGTCCCATAAAGTTTTATAAAAATTCGGGGGAGTTTCCTTCATTGCTATAGCATGTAGTCTCATCTACCAATCAATATAGTCAAGCGAGGAATTTAAATTACCTGCAGGCATAGGGAAAAAGTAAGGATACTTATTCTTTATCTCTTCCTTGGCTCCCCAAGTCATCTCCTCCCTGTTTTTATTCTGCCACAACACTTTAACGGAAGCTACGTCTTTAGTACGCAACTTTCTCACCTGACGATCCAGTATAACTACAGGGTTCTCCTCGTATGATAATTCCTCCGTTACCTGGACATCATCCATGAGGAATACCCTAGAAGGGTCACCAATACATTTGCGAAGCATAGACACATGAAACACTGGGTGTACTGCTTCCAAATCAGATGGTAGGTCTAATTCATAGGCAACCTTGCCTACCTTACGAACAATGCGATAAGGCCCAAATATACCTCGGCCGAGCTTCCTTTCTCACCGAATCTCGTTACACCCTTCATGGGTGACACGTTCAAGAACACCCGATTAATAATTTGAAACTCTAAGTGTCGACGTCGATTACTGCGCATATGACTTCGTCGACTCGGGTCGCTAATAGCCTTTCCCGAATAAGCTTCACTTTATCAACAACTTTGCCGAACCAAATCTGAGCCAATTAACTTAGTCTCTCCGATATCGAACCCACTCATAGGTGACCTGTACTTCTTGCCATACAAAGCTTCACACGGTGCCCTCTGGATGCTAAAATGGTAGCTACTATTATAAGCAATAGTGGCAAATGGTCGCCCCAACTATCTCTGAAATCAATAATACAGGCTCGCAACATGTCTTCTAGCGCCTAAAAAGTACGCTCGGTCTGTCCGTCAGTCTGAGGGTGAAATATTGTGCTAAGATTCACTTGTGACCCCAATCCCTTCTGGAATGATCTCCAGAAGTTAGGCGTAAACGGAGCTCCTCTGTCCGGTATGACAGATGTGGGAACCTCATGAAGTCTCACTATCTCCTTGATGTATAACCTTGCATAGTCCTTAGCTGAATAAGTGGTCCTGACTAAGAGAAAATGGGCTGATTTTGTCAGCCTATCCGCATTAACTCATATAGGGTCATACTTTCATGGAGTGCGAGGTAAGCTTGTAATGAAGTCCATATTCTGGAATCTTTAGCCCCATACACTACTTCTCGACCTCTTTAAAAGACTTTAACTGTCACTCTACTTTTTAGCTCTTAATCTCTATCCTTAGAGTTAGTTATGAAGTAGCGATGAAGTTCCCTCATATAATAACTTTACATAGCCACCCTGTGCTTTAACTATCATTAGCTGGTATAATTCTGACATATTTTTGATTTGACATGTAAGTTCACTGTCATCGCAACTTGACTTGTTCTTCGATCGTCTCACTTAAACCATTCTATAATTCCCTTAACCCGACTTGCAACACTCTAGGCACATTATCTCGTGTCATTTCCTTATCTTTAATTCAAACTCTTCAGTTGCCCCTTGCACTCAGATTTTTGCTCTTAACTTTCCCGTCACACATCATGTTGCAATCTTCACAAGAATATGCGAAGGTGCTCAAATTAGCCCAAGAAATACCTTAGCGTCGTTTCACTATTCTTCATGCTTTACCTTGCCTTGTCCTCTCTTATCAAGTATTCACTCACTTGGTCTCATTCTTAGCATACAAATATTCGTAGGTTGCATAACTATTCTTGTACAACTTGTATAAAGTACATTCAATCTTAGTCACAGTCTTTCGTTCTACTAGTTCATTCTGCTTTACATATCCCCTCCGTACTAAAATTCGCTCATAGCCTGTCTCGTCTTACTCCTTTCCCTTCCTTTATTCCCCCTTTGATTTTCTCACTTCCTACTATAGGAAATTTCCTATCTCTTCTCCTTTGCTACTTATAAATCGCAATGTCATCAGCGAATAACTCTATTGCCAACATCTTAGCCTCTAATCCAAAGATAGCATTGCTATCCTTCACAATATCTCTTAAATTACTCGTTACCATTCTCTTGTCGTATTCTTTCTTCTTTTATAAGCACCCACTTCCTAGCGTCATATCATTCAAGATCTTTACAAAAATTCTCAAAGATCTGCTCTCAAATACCCTCCCCGACTTCTATCCATTTATTGTCGGCTTTCGTATCTTACTAACCTATTTCGAAGGGATCTCACTTGAAGTTTAAGCATCCATATCAAATATATTGCGGTGTCAATTGTTTCTATCTCACACTTGCATTTCTCTTACTTTTCGCCTTCCCCCCTTAAGGGTGTACTTATACCATTATCTATTTATATTATCGCTTTATGTCCCTATTTCCAATCTCAAATTCACCTGATCCCTTTTTCCAATTCACTTGGTACTGTACCATATCCATGTCTTTTCCTTATAATCTATAACTTTGATTATCTACGTACGAAACCTTAACAAGATCACGAAGCGACGAGAACCTTTCTATATATAGTACAAAATCTCATCTGATAATCTGTACTCGAGTAATGCAACCAATGTAGCAACTCACCCAAGGCCACATTCCACTTACTTCAATCAAGAATTAATTAGTATTAGTAGTCGTTCCAAATTCTCAATTAGATAGCACCTATATTCTGATAATAAGTGTCCAAAGTTCTCTTGTAATATCATCTTTATCCCAATCTATATCATCTGTTTCCTTTGATAAATTTACGATACATCATTTGTTCCTCGAGCCTACCGTCTTTGTCCTTTAAGGATTCCACTATTTTTCGAGGCGAAGTCGTGTACACGTAAAACTCCTTTATGCCTTATGCCCTTTTACCCTTGGTGTGTGCTCAATACCGACTTCTAACTTACTCAAACTCATATCAAGTTCATCTTAATGATAGTCTTATCTTATCATCTTGTCGTCGTACTACCCCTTTAAGTTCATAACTATATATTTCCCTTTTATTTTACACTCGTACTTCGTCTATTACGCCTATCTTGGGCACTCACTTTAGAATTTCCTTATCATTTCTCCCGTCTATGTCTATCTTTCATTCTGTGCACGAGGAGTCTCATACTACTCCTATATCCTTCGGAGGGCATCACTTCAGCATAACCGCTTTCTCATTTTCAAAATGTATTTCGTTCATCCCTGTTTATTCTTATCATACCAGTCCTTTCCTAGCACTCGTTCTACCTCGTTGCCCATCTTTCTATAACTTGGTCTTTCACAGTTCCGTCACTTATAGTACTCGTGTCCTCGGCTACACATGTCATGACCTATTACTACACTGTTATCTCACTTTCTTCTTATTTCCTTCTTTCAATTACTCTTCCTTTTCTTGTGCTCGCTATCATTCCCGTTATCATATAACCTTTATTCTAAACTTTCCCTACAGAACTTGATAAGTCTTTCTTATTCGTTCTATAGCTCGCTTCTCCATTCACACTTGCCTTTATACTCTAGTCACGTAGATCACGTTATATCTTTTAGTCGCTTCCTCACTAGGCTTTACTTATTTCATAACAATTTTCATTATATTCACATTATATCCTGTTCGTATTCAATCCTATAGTGTAACACTTCTTACCCTTTCTGGTCAATCTTATCCTTAATATCTCACAAACTGTCTTATCAATATATTCATATCCGTCACAATTCTTTTCCCTCTATACTCTTTTCGCAATCATACTATTACTTCTTTTAACTATAAACTCGTCATAATTTATCCCTGCTTGTCAATTCAGTCGGTACCTTAATATAACACTCTATCAAGATTTGCCAGCCTTTTCTAAATCATCTCTTAGCATCACTAGCCCTTTTCAAATTCCTTTTACCCTATCGATATCGACTTACTATTACCATCAATTCAGCAGTTAACTTATTTCTCGAGGTCAGCCATACTCGCAGCTTAGTCAAATCTTATCATTACTATTGACACGACCTTTCAAGACATATTACAAACCTATATCTCATTCTCTTTTTATTTCTAGGAAAATTTTGGCAGAGTTTCCTCTGTATTTCTTACTATCTCAAAACCTGCACGCAGGAAATACCAACAATGCCTCACAGGGCCAACATATATAGATATATATCATATCATATCACAGCCACACAGGGCCCCCAATATCAACAACAGTATGAAAATAATGAACTTACCTCGTATGTCCACTCAAACTGCACCTGTTACACTTTCCTGTTTATTTTTCCTTTCAATCTTCAACTTTACATTACAATCGTACTTCGAATACCTTGCCCGACATACATCTTTCATACCGTTGCTTACCTGCGTACTTTTGTAACTTCCAATATCATCAGTTTCTTTCTTCTGTCAATGTCGTCCTTCTGTTGAAATCAAAGGTTAGCATAAGAAATCTCATTTCCTATAGCTTGGCTCTATCGCACGATCTTAGATATGAAAGAAAGGTAACATCCTAAATGCCCTGTAGCTTCCTGTTTATAGATGTGGTGTACAACACACCGATAAACAAGACTCTACTAGACATGGTCTGTAGATACTCCGAGGATGAACTGCTCTGAAACCACTTTTGTCACGACCCAACCCCGTAGGCCGTGACTAGTGTCCGAGCTGGACACTCGTATACATACCTGTTAGCTATAATCAGTTCACAACTAGCATGATACGAACTTATATATAAAAAGGCAAGACGTCATCTCAAAATTGTCTCATTTATATACATATCACGAAGAACTTTGTCTCCCCGAGGAGTTACAACTTTCAACAGATAACATCGTATATAAGCCGGCAAGGCTATCATAATATAGGGGAACGTCCCAGCCATACACGAGCCGACAAGGCTACCATAACACATAACTTCCAAAACATATATATATATATATATGCAAGCCGACAAGGCTGCCACTACACACAACATCCCAAAACATATATATACGCAAGCCGACAAGGCTGCCACTACGAATGGGAATGCCCCAAAACATAAGTCATACAGACATGACTGAACAGTAACTATATACAACCCACACACATGTCTACAGACCTCTAAGAGTAACAACAGTATCATATGACGGGACAGGGCCCCGCCGTACCCCTGGATAAACACATATATACAACAAGAGGACATGTACCAAAAATATAGGCTCCGGAACAAGGGAGCACTCCAAGATAGCAGAATAGATATCCTAGGCTGGCGGATCACCAAAGAGAGCGTTTGTACCTGCGGGCATGAACGTAGCCCCCGAAGCAAGGGGGTCAGTACGAAATATGTACTGAGTATGTAAAGCATGAAATACGATGAACGGGATTATAACCGAAATAAGAAGTACGTAAAACGAGTACAATAACGGTAATACCAAAATGCTTGCTTTTGAAACACAAATCATGCATGTCAATATCATATATCATATCCGGCCCATTATAGGACTCGGTGAACATGGTCGCCACCCCGTCTTTGGCGCCATAACACAAAGATACTCCGAACACAAAGATAACTCCGTATCACGGATAACTCCGTATCACGGATAGCTCCGTATCACAAAGATAGCACCGTATCACAAAGATAGCACCGTATCACAAAGATAGCACCATAACACAAAGATAACACCATAACAAAGCATAACACCATAACACATATATATCGTACCCGGCCCTCTAGTGAGGGACTCGGTGAAAGATGTAATAACAGTATGCACGAGCAGAGTAGTGAGTAACCATATGCATATAAATCATCTTTTGAGACTCAAAAGATAAGTAGACTAACCAACGCTCGAGTATTGGATGATAGCCATATTAAGTTCTCTCTAAATGTCATTACGAACTATATTAAGGGAAGTCTCAGGTGTCATAGTCATGTATCAAACCAATACGAGACAGCTTATGAAAGTTAAGGACGTTATTCATTATAGAATCCCTTAAGAATAGGAACTCTTTATGCATCATTTACTATCCAATCATATAAAAGACTCGAGGGCAATAGCTCGACTACATTAAGAATTCTAATATCAAGAAGTGAATAAGAATCATAAATCATACTCGGAACTTATGAATAGAGTAACCCCAAAGCTCATATCTTATCTTACTTACATCTAGGACATGCCAAAAGAAAGAAGGGATAGGCTTTACATACCTTTAGCGTTTATTCGCAACACAACACGTATACGCTGCCCAATAGTACCTCAACCTATATTAAGATGTCAAGAATTACGATTAAACTACGGGGAGATTCAAAACGTATCCTAACGTTAATAACTCCTTTCTAGATAGTTAGACGACGTTTCCCTTATTTTCACCAATTACATAACAACCAAGCCAATATCAATAACCACAAATTCAAGTACTAATTTGAGACTATTCAAAACAAGACTCGAGAACACTCCGGACAGCCCGTACAACATTCCAAACAGCCCACATTCACAATATTCGATAACAATCCACATATGACTACTACATATTCAAATTACTCTTAATGATTCATAGTCGTAACTTTTTCATCTAAACAACCTTACAACAGCCCCAACCAACACACAACACAACATATAATCTTGATTACCATTAATCTTCCAAGCTCAATAAGAACAACAACAACACATTAGACAACCCCTAACTAGTAACGTAAGGATGCTCGATAACTTCATGAACGTCTACGGACACGTCAAACAAACCATTTACGTTTATTATACATTACTTAACACATTCTTTTCATTTAAATTCATGAACTATACCAACAACCACACGTTAACAACATTATTCATTTAAATGCAAGAAACTACACTAACACCATATCAACTTCTACAACAGCCCACAAACAAATTTAACTTCAACTTTAACCATCAAATACCTTCATTCTCATCATAAAATCCATGACAACAATAATCAAAATACCAAGTAAAATCAATTCACCATTCTCTCTTAAAACAGCCCCCTCCTTCGGCTTGGACAACTTTCCAACATCAACATACACAATCTTATATCCAATTCACATCTACCAATTTATACAAATCTAAACCACCTCTAAAACATGTAGAAGAGAATTAAATCTTACCTTAACACGATTGATTCCTCCAAATTACATCCCAAATTGCTGCCAACGTTCTTCTTCTTGCATATTGCAACGTTGCTGGTTGCTTAATCTCCTAAGGATTGAGCTTAATGTTTATGGAGCAAAGACGTCACGCTTGTCATGAAGTTAAGCTCCCCCTTTCTTTGTTCTTATGTGTAATAAGAATGAGATAGCCACATAAGGGTCCCTTGCCCTTTTACACGTATACCTTGGCTGGCCTAATTTTTTTTTTAATCATCAAATGTTCAAGGCACAACGTGCATGTGTACTTGTAGTGCTTGCAGCCCATTTAAATTATATCCATTAATTTAATCACTAATCCCCACTTAATAATCTAATCATGGTTAATTAACCCCTAATCTCCATTAATATTTCCATGCCAATTAAGATTTATAAGCACTTCGTGCATTAATAAAAATCGGGGATTAAAAGTCCTTGTCTCATATCCATAAATAATCTTGTCCTTGGACTTATGCCGATTAGCTTACGAATAATCCGTCGTATAAAAATACGGGATATAACAGTTATTTCTTCCATTATTAATGGTTAGTTTGAGGATTGAACAATTAGGGCTCAAACCCAAATTTGGGGGTTTTGCTTTAAATCCGAATTAGGCTTAATATGGAGTTGTTTTAGCAAATGATTAATGGGTTTGATCACCTAGGGCTTGAATTGCCTGTTCCATCTTTTAATTTCCCGTTTTACCCTTGTGGGCCCATTTTCCCGATTTCATTGGGTTAGAATTTGGCCTAGCTAGTATAGCAATATGGGTGTCATTATTCATGGTTTTTAATATAGAATTCAATTATGAATGGACTTTGAGTACTTGGAGGCGTTACGGAATGGCAAGGCCAAGGTGTGATGGTTCGAGGCTTCTGTTCGGCTTCCCAGGTAGGTTATGGCTTACTTGTTTGGTTAGACTCTGGTTAGCGACTAGTATGTAGTACTAGAGAATTTTTGGAGACATCATGTGAACCTTTTGTTACACCCCGTAGTTTTGTACGCTGAGATTTATAACTGTTGTGTCACGACCCAAACCGACTAGCCGTGACTAGTGCCTGACCCCTACCGACCAAGCACCCCTATAGTCATACCTACTTCTCACTGATTAACCCGGTGGCCCATACATGACTCATAATTGAACTATACTATTTTTTATAGAATTAACACAATGGACTTTGCATAAAAAACTCACAACCCGTGCATACGTATATTCAAACAATCATGCGTACCAAGGATAGCAGTGTAGGCCGACTAGGCCACTACATATGATGTACAACAAAATAAAAGCTGACATAGCTACACGATACTCTTACTATACACAACTGTCTAAAGACCTCTATGGAATATGAACTGTAGAGAAGACAGGACAAGGCCCTGTCGTACCCATATATCTACATGTCAAGATAGCATACCAAAAAGGGCTGCAGCTCCGAACCAAATGGAGCGCATTGACTGCAGCTGAGTGGAGGTTCTATTCGGATGGATCGTCTGGCTGACTACCACAACCTACGAGTATGAATGCAGCGTCCACAAGAAGGAACGTCAGTACGAACAGTGTACTGAGTATGTAAGGCATGAATAACAACATAATATGAAGTGTGAAACATAACATGAGATAAGGATGGCCTGTACCTCCAATTGCCTCTTAAGGCAAATATCATGCATGCTTAGCTTTTTCACAAAACATTTCTCATGCATATATAACATAATAATGCTGCGGAACATGCAGCCCGATCCATAAATATATTATACTACTGCGGAATGTGCAGCCCGATCAATATATATATATTATAGTGGTAAGTATTCCTGCCTGTCACGCGGGTGACCCTGGTTCGTTCCTCGGTAACGGCGCCAAAAAATTGTTGCTCCCAAATGCACACGCAAGTATACGCGGTCGTACAAGTAATATAGGATTTTTAAGTCTAGATATCGATCCCACAGAGACTTATGATCAACTGTTTACTAAATTAAACTATTGCTAATTATCTCAACAAGAAGTAAAATCCAAAGTTATATTTATAAACTAACCAAAAATAAAATAAAATAAATGATGAACTTTAACCAAGAAAGAGCGAATTTTTATCGGAGAAGAGATAGATCTAGGGCTATGACCACTAACAATCCAGTTGAGCCTTCAAGTCGTTCTACCTACGGGTTACTGGTTGACGGGTTAATTATAACTTTATGAGTATCTTCCGAGTTGCTCACAAGTCTGTAGATGCTACTATAACTCCTATATCCCTATGGTTGTCAGAGGTAACAAGAAAGCATTTACTTCTCCGTATTCAACTAAGCAAGGCTAAAGGGTATATTCCTATCCTCATTAGCGAAACGATTAATCGAGCAAGCTCTATTTATTTTTATTACGCATGCAAATTCCCTATCCCTAGTTCAATTCACACGCCACAGATAGTATCCAATTAGTGATCAAGTAATTAAACAATTAAGACCAAGAATAAATAAATAACCCAAAGATGGAAAATCAATAGATAGAAACGATAATCAAACGTCAACTTTCATGTTTGTGTCAGAGCCCTAGAACTAAAGAGTTTAGCTCCACATAGACATGGAAGAAAAACAACAAATCATCCGAATAAAAATATCAAAATAAGCATTACAGAGAAGAGAAAGTAAAACCCTATAACTCCGGCCTCCACGGCGACTCTAAGCTCTCTCTATGTCAAAAGTTGTGAACTAAGGGTTTCAAGTCATCCAAAGTTATGTAAAAATCCTGTAGAATATGTATTTATAGGATATCAAAAGGCCTGGGCTTTTAAAAACCAAATCCAACTCGAACCGGGAAAAATTAAGGGCTCATGAAAAGATTCAGAGACGTGAATTTGTTGCGGCACCAATGCGCTGAACTGAAACAGCGTGCCCTGCCTCCAGAAGCTTCCACGTAGACAAAGTTTTCTTAGTAGTTTACCATCCCGTGCTCAGTTTGCTGCCTGCCTTAACTTTCCACCAATTTCAATTTTTTCACTAATCATTATAACACGATTCCATGTCCACATAGATCAACTCTTTATTTATTTTCCCACGTTCCCATTTGCTAACAGCTTCCAAATTAAATCCTCCTTTCTTTTTCTTTAGCGTTTCTCCAGGGATTAGCTAACGCTTGGACTCGCCCATTTACATTGTTTAAAACTCAG
>NW_026726651.1:0-39323 GCF_029784015.1 Lycium ferocissimum | reverse complement strand
TCAAGTCACTAATTCCCACACAAGGCAAAACTTGACCTTTACTCAATTGTTCATCAAGCACAAAGTGATCCACATTTGCTAAAGTAGAAGGGTTAGCTTTGTTACCTTTTTATTGAAGCACATCACCTTTGTCAATTTGGTCAAGTTCCTTGTATTGGCCTCCCTCTTGGGAAGAGGGTAGCACCACTTCATCCTTTAAAGGAACTTGGAAACTCGGGTCCATGTCCTCTTTGGGGTGATCATCCACATAAGCACCTACAAAAGGAACAAGACAACTAGAAGAAATAGAAAGGTTAGAGGGGTTAGCTTGACTTGGCACCAAGTCCTTCTCTTCACCACATCTTTCCTCTCCTCCTAACATTCCTCTAGCGACCATACACTTCTTACTCTTCCCCTGGGTCGAACCTTGTCCTCCTTCAGCAACTAAGGTCTCCTTTTCACTCACAACCATTTCCTCCTTTTTTATCTTTTCACGTAACTCCTTCATGACTCTATAGTCTTCACGGACTTCATGGGGAGTCAATGGAGCAAGGACATACTTTTTACCTTTGGCCACAAAAGATTACTTGTTGGTCCGCCCACTATGTTGAGCATCCACATCAACATGGGGAGCATCCACATCAACATGTTGATCATCCAAGCAAAATATGGCACGCTTGCATTGGTACAACATCACATAAAATTTCATCCTCATATCTTCCAATGCTCAATTAGATAATCGCTTGCGTGGTCACCCATATTTCTCCACTTTCATTGAACCATTGAAGCTTGTAGGGGCTAGGGTGTTTTCTTGTGGGGACATTCTATTACACCCCAGAAAATTTTACGTTACTAAGGCTGCAGACGGCTTAAAGTGAGCTCAAGGAGGAGCAAGTATTACAAGTATAAAGTATAAAATTCTACTGTATTAGCATGAGGATAGCATGAGTATGATATTTGGAATTCGTACAGTATGATTGGAATGATACGTTAAAAGATATATAGCCCTCGTAATCGTAAGATGAGGTGGGATCCACATGTCGAGATTTTATAAAGGACATATGAAAAGTTTTATGGATAATATATGTGAAGTTAAACACAACTCAAGAAGGATCCTTGAGCCAAATCCAAGTGGAAGCCCTCCAAAAAGATGTTTTTAAGTTACGTTTTCGGGTGATCTGAATTCGGGAGGCCATAGCCCCATCATTATTTGGGAATTTGGGAAAACTCCAAAAATGAAAGTTGTAGATAATTGAAATAAAGTTCCAACCATAGGTCATGGGCCTGCATGTGACATAGGGATAAAAATTTACGGACGTTTTAAGACAGAAAGGTAATGCTGGGCAGTGGGCTCGGCCCAACCCGACTCAAGGTCGGTGGGAACCGACCCAAGACCCATATATAAGGGCTAAAGTCATAAAAATTCATTCATTTATACATCAATAAGTCCACAAACATTTATAGAGGGAGAGAGGAGAGTTAGAGAGAGAAAGTGGAGAATCGATCAGTTCGAGGCCCCGAATCCCGAGGCTCGTGAAGGATAAAGTGTAGTACGAGTTGTCATCGTCGTTTTAAGCTAAAAGTTAAACTTGAGGGATCTTGGTTTCGTGGTGTCTGCTCATATAAGGTATGTTTAAGATGTTAATGATGTTCTTACCATGATCACTGATGGATTTGATGGGTTAGAATAGAGAAAATGACGTCGAAAGTTCGGTTATAATTTTTGGATATCAAATGACTTGGGGGCTGTTTTGGTATGATTAAATAGATATAATTAGTTGGATATTGATATAAAATGATTGTTGATATTGTTGTTGATAAGTTGGTATTCTTGAATTTGGGAGAATAAAGTGAATGTAGATATCGTATATAAAGCGTATACTGGGCTGTTTTGGTGTATATCTTTGGGAGTTGATGTTTTGAGTTTGAGGCTTATATGAGATGGTTGTTGTTTTTGTTGGTTGCGGATTGCGTTGTTAAATTGAATTGGAATTAGACGAAAATGAAGATTTCAGGGAAAATGCTGCCCGAATTTACGGAAGTTAATTACGAGTTTAGAGAAGTATATGAACCTCTTACAAGTTGTCTACGGTTTCCTTTACCTTGATTGTATATTGGCCAGTGTTTGGAAGCATAATTTAAGCTAATCACGTAAGCGACAAGGTATGTAAGGCAAACCTTTCATCCTTTGGCATGATCCTTGTTGTTATTCATTCCATATGTACCCCATATAATTCCATTCTTAGACAAGTCCGGTCTAAATGTTTCATGTGATGGCTTATTGATAGAGTACTCCTATTCTGTTCCAAAGGGAACACCCATAAGGTGCCAATTTGAGTTGTGTATATGGTTTTACTAATGATTTCGAGAAAATGAGTTTTATACTAAAGGAAACACAAAGTTTGATTTTCAAAACCGCTCCAAATGGGGTGTGAGATTTTACTACTTCATTTCATTTACGATTTACGTTTACATTTCATAGTATAACCCCTTTGTATTGACATGATCATTTATTATTTGGGTAGGGCAATAAGATGAAATTTAGTAGAATATAAGTAGTAAGAATTTCATAACAATTCTACCCTCAAACCTGGAAGTATGTCCTCCTAAGTCTAGTGAGATACAAATTTGATAACTTCTTATGAAAGACTAAGGCTATTAACTGGATTGTGATGAATTGATTAGTGGCTTATGATATGAATTGAAATTGATATTTGTAGATTGAGTTTGTGTTCAAATGATGGTGATATTAAGTCGGAAGCGGCTACCCGAAGGGGCCATCATTTTTTTGCCGGAAGCGGCCGTCAGAAGGGACTATTGTGATACTAGCCGAAAGCGGCTGTCCGAAGAGACCATTCTGTTAACATGTCGGAAGCGGCATGTGTGGTGGATTGCATTATTTACTTAAAGATTGTTTTGAGACTTCGTGTGCACATTTTTGTTTCTTCAAATGAAGGAACAGTATTGAGTTAGATTGTGATTTCTTCTCTCCTAAATCAAAATATGATTATGATTTGTTACCACTTCACATACTCAATACATTGTCCGTACTAACGTCCTTTTGCTTGGGGACGCTGCGTTCATGCCCGCAGCCCCAGATTGTTTGGCAGGTTAAGTGTATATCTAGGATGCTTGGACGTCGGTGGGTTGGCCGGTTCCACCTCATTCGGAGCCGTGCCGAGTCATGTATAGATATGCATAATTATGGGTATGTCGTGGCCCCGTCCCGACTCATAATGTTCGCCCACTTCTTAGAGACCTCTCGCAACGTTGTCTCGTGGTGTATTTGTCGAGATGTCGACAAAGTGATGTCAGTTGAGTCATTTGTGGATTTTAAAAGAGTATGTATTTTAGATAATTTCAATTGGTTTAAAGTACTTATTTGATTGAAAGTTTTCATATTCGTCATAAAGATAATGATTTCTATTTAGAAACGTTTCATGTTTTTAAAAGTTTTTGAAATGACAGGTTTTGATAAAGCGAATGTCTAAGGGTTTGCTCGACTCTGATGAGAGTCAGGTGCCCGTCATGCCATACCATTGTTAGGGTGTGACAAAGTGGTATCAGAGCAGTTCGTTCTAGGGGTTGTCTACAAAGTCGTGTCAGGTAGAGTCTTATTCATGGGTGTGTTGTCGACCACACTTTTGAACAGGAGGCTACAGGGCATCTAGGATGGTTTCCCTTCATTCAGATCATAGATTATGCTGTAGAGCTGTGTTATAGTCCTTTGATCCTTGCTGCTAACTCTAAGATTTGAATTTTGATTATGTGATTGTAAAGTGCAGCTATGATTGCGAAATTGGAATTGTTCGTAAGAAAGATAAGTTCTCTGATGATTAATGATTGCTATGTGAGGTAAGTGCTTGGTGTTAAGGATTGCGAAGAAAGGTATGCTTCTTATCGAATTGAGAATGCCATTGTGAAGAGCATTTGTACAGGTATGTATAGGGAGTTGATATATTTTGATTGTGGCCCTATGAGGCAAGTTGATATATTTTGATTGTTGACCTCTGAGGCTTGTTGGTTAGCTATATACAGGTGGGTAGTACAAATTACAGAGGAGGGTTATAAGATGGGTTCAGAATGAGTTTAAGAGTTAGGTTGAAATTACTCGAGGAAATAGAAGTGAGTCGAGGATTAAGATAAGTTCTCTCGGGGATTAGAAGTAAGGTGGATGAACTAAGATTAATGTGATTCGAATAATGCGATAAGATTATGAGAAGAGACTTAAGAGGGGAAGAAATGATAAGCAAGGAGTCATTCGAGAGATGAGTTAGTATAAAAAAGAGTTAGCTTAAACGAGTAAAGAATGAAACAAGGAAGAGAAAGATACATGATTATACGTGTTTGAGGATAGGGAGTAATGTGACCCTTATAGAAATCAATATAACTGAAAGCATCAATGAGGTTAAGGGAAGTTGAAGCTTATAGAGGAAAGATAAATATTGAAAAGGACATTAGGAATTGGGAAGGGTTAAGTGATATTAATAAGCATAGGAATTGGATACGAGTATTAGTCTCTATTTAACATTCGAGGATGAATGTTTCTAAGAGGGGGAAGGATGTTACACCCCGAAAAATTTCGCGTTACTAAGGTCGTACGGCTTAATGTGAGCTCAAGGAGGAGCAAATATTACAAGTATAAAGGATGAAATTCTACTGTATTAGCATGAGGATAGCATGAGTATGATATTTGGAATTCATACAGTATGATTGGAATGATACGTTAAAAGATATATAGCCCTCGTAATCGTAAGCTGAGGTGGGGTCCACATGTCAAGATTTGATAAAGGACATATGACAAGTTGTATGGATAATCTATGTGAAGTTAAACACAACTCAAGAAGGATCCTTGCGCCAAATCCAAGTGGAAGCCCTTCAAAAAGATATTTTTAAGTTACGTTTTGGGTGATCTGACTTCGGGAGGCCATAACACCATCATTATTTGGGAATTTGGGAAAACTCCAAAAATGAAAGTTGTAGATAATTGAAATAAATTTCCAACCATAGGTCTTAGGCCTGCATGTGACATAGGAATAAGACGTTATGGACGTTTTAAAATAGAATGGTAATGATGGGCAGTGATCTCGGCCCAACCCGACTCAAGGTCGGTGGGAACCGACCCAAGACCCATATATAAGGGCTAAAGTCATAAAAATTCATTTATTTATACATCAAGCAGTCCACAAACTTTTAGAGAGGGAGAGAGGAAAGTTAGTGAGAGAAAGTGGAGAATCGATCAAGTTCGAGGCCCCGAATCCCGAGGCTCGTGAAGGATAAAGTGTAGTACGAGTTGTCATCGTCGTTTTAAGCTAAAATTAAACTTGGGGGATGTTGGTTTCGTGGTGGCTGCTCATATAGGGTATGTTTAAGATGTTAATAATGTTCTTACCATGATCACTGATGGATTTGAGGGGTTAGAATAGAGAAAATAACGTCGAAAGTTCGGTGATAATTTTTGGATATCAAATGACTAGGGGGATGTTTTGGTATGATTAAATGGATTGAATTAGTTCGATATTGATATAAAATGATTGTTTATATTGTTGTTTATGTTATTGATAAGTTGGTATTCTTGAATTTGGGAGAATAAAGTGAATGTAGATATCGTATATAAAGCGTATACTGGGCTATTTTTGTGTATATCTTTGGGAGTTGATGTTTTTAGTTTAAAGAGTCTTATATGAGATGGTTGTTGTTGTTGTTGGTTGCTGATTGAGTTGTTAAATTGAATTGGAATTAGAGGGAAACGAAGATTTCAGAGAAAATGCTGCCCGAATTTACGGAAGTTAATTACGAGCTTAGAGAAGTATATGAACCTTTTTCAAGTTGTCTACAGTTTTCTTTACCTTGATTGTATATTGGCCAGTGTTTGGAAGCATAATTTAAGCTAATCATGTAAGCGACAAGGTATGTAAGGCAAACCTTTCTTCCTTTGGCATGATCCTTGTTGTTATTCATTCCATATGTACCCCATATGATTCCATTCTTAGACAAGTAAGGTCTAAATGTTTCTTGTGATGGCTTATTGATATTGTACTCCTATTCTGTTCCAAAGGGAACACCCATAAGGTGCCAATTTGAGTTGTGTATATGGTTTTACTAATGATTTCGAGAAAATGAGTTTTATACTAAAGGAAAAACAAAGTTTGATTTTCAAAACCGCTCCGAAGGGGGTGCGAGATTTTACTACTTCATTTCATTTACGATTTACGTTTACATTTCATAGTATAACCCCTTTGTATTGACATGATCATTTATTCTTTGGGTAGGGCAATAAGATGAAATTGAGTAGAATATAAGTAGTAAGAATTTCATAACAATTCTACCCTCAAACCTGGAAGTATGTCCTCCTAAGTCTAGTGAGATACAAATTTGATAACTTCTTATGAAAGACTAAGGCTAATAACTGGACTGTGATGAATTGATTAGTGGCTTATGATATGAATTGAAATTGATATTTGTGGATTGAGTTTGTGTTGATATGATGGTGATATTAAGCCGGAAGCGGCTGCCCGAAGGGGCCATCATTATTATGCCGGAAGCGGCCGTCCGAAGGGACTATTGTGATTCTAGCCGGAAGCGGCTATCCGAAGGGACCATTCTGTTAACATGTCGGAAGCGGCATGTGTGTTGGGTTGCATTATTTACTTAGAGATTGTATTGAGACTTCGTGTGCACATTTTTGTTTCTTCCAAATGGAAGGCTGCAGTTATTGAGTTAGATTGTGATTTCTTCTTTCCTAAATCAAATTATGATTATGATTTGTTACCACCTTACATACTCGACATTGTCCGTACCGACGCCCTTTTCGGGGACGCCGCGTTCATGCCCGCAGCCCAGCATTGTTTGGCAGTTAAGTGTATAGCTAGAATGCTTGGACGTCGGCTAGGATTGGAAATTTCACCTCATTCTGGAGTTGTGCTGAGTCACATATAGATATGCATAATTATGGGTATGTCAGGGCCCTGTCCTGACTCATAATATTCAGTTCACTTCTTAGAGACTTTTGCAGACAGTGTCCTGTGGTATATTTGTCGAGATGTTGACAAAGTGATGTCAGTTGAGTCATTTGTTGATTTTAAAAGTGTATGTATTTTAGATGATTTCAATTGGTTTAAAGTACTTATTTGATTGAAAGTTTTCATAATCGTCATAAAGATAATGATTTCTATTTAGAAAAATTTCATGTTTTTAAAAGTTTTTGAAATGACAGGTTTTGATAGAGCGAATGTCTAAGGGTTTGCTCGACTCTGATGAGAGTCGGGTGCCCGTCATGCCCTACCATTGTTAGGGTGTGACAAAGTGGTATCAGAGCAGTTCGTTCTAGGGGTTGTCTGCAAAGTCGTGTCAGGTAGAGTCTTATTCATGGGTGTGTTGTCGACCACACTTTTGAACAGGAGGCTACAGGGCATCTAGGATGGTTTCCCTTTATTCAGATCATAGATTGTGGTATCGAGCTGTGTTATAGGCCTTTAATCCTTGCCGCTAACTTTAAGATTTGAATTTTGATTAAGTGATTGTAAAGTGCAGCTATGATTGCGAAATTGGAATTGTTCGTAAGAAAGGTTAGTTCTCTGATGATTAATGATTGCTATGTGAGGTAAGTGTTGCAGGTTAAGGATTGCAATAAGAAAGGTATGCTTCTTATCTAATTGAGAATGCCATTGTGAAGAGCATTTGTACAGGTATGTATAAGGAGTTGATATATTTTGATTGTGGCCCTGTGAGGCAAGTTGATATATTTTGATTGTTGCCCTCTGAGGCTTGTTGGTTAGCTGTATACAGGTGGGTAGTACAAATTACAGAGGAGGGTTATAAGATGGGTTCAGAATGAGTTTGAGAGTTAGGTTGAAATTACTCGAGGATATAGAAGTGAGTCGAGGATTAAGATAAGTTCTCTCATGGATTAGAAGTAAGGTGGATGAACTAAGATTAATGTGATTCGAATAATGCGATTAGATTATGAGAAGAGACTTAAGGGGGGAAGAAACGATAAGCAAGGAGTCATTCGAGAGGTGAGTTAGTATAAAAAAGAGTTAGCTTAAACGAGTAAAGAATGAAACAAGGAAGAGAAAGAAACATGATTATATGTGTTTGAGGAAAGGGAGTAATGTGTCCCTTATAGAAATCAATATAACTGAAAGCATCAATGAGGTTAAGGGAAGTTGAAGCTTATAGAGGAGAGATAAATATTGAAAAGGACTTTAGGAATTGGGAAGGGTTAAGTGATATTAATAAGCATAGGAAATGGATACCAGTATTAGTCTTTATTTAACATTCGAGGACGAATGTTTCTAAGAGGGGAAGGATGTTACACCCCAGAAAATTTCGCGTTACTAAGGCCGTTAGTACGGCTTAATGTGAGATCAAGGAGGAGCAAATATTACAAGTATAAAGGATGAAATTCTACTGTATTAGCATGAGGATAGCATGAGTACGATATTTGGAATTCGTACAGTATGATTGGAATGATACGTTAAAAGATATGTAGCCCTCGTAATCATAAGCTGAGGTGGGGTCCACATGTCGAGAATTTATAAAGGACATATGACAAGTTGTATGGATAATATATGTGAAGTTAAACACAACTCAGGAAGGATCCTTGAGCCAAATCCAAGTGGAAGCCCTCCAAAAAGATGTTTTTAAGTTACGTTTTCGGGTGATCTGACTTCGGGAGGCCATAACCCCATCATTATTTGGGAAATTGGGAAAACTCCAAAAATAAAAGTTTTAGATAATTGAAATAAACTTCCAACCATAGGTCGTAGGCCTGCATGTGACATAGGGATAAAAAGTTATGGACGTTTTAAGACAGAAAGGTAATGCTGGGCAGTGGGCTCGGCCCAACCCGACTCAAGGTCGGTGGGAACCGACCCAAGACCTATATATTAGGGCTAAAGTCATAAAATATCATTCATTTATACATCAATCAGGTCCAAAAACTTTTAGATAGGGATAGAGGAGAGTTAGAGAGAGAAAGTGGAGAATCAATCAAGTTCGAGGCCCCGAATCCCGAGGCTCATGAAGGATAAAGTGTAGTACGAGTTGTCGTCGTCGTTTTAAGCTAAAATTAAACTTGGGGGATGTTTGTTTCGTGGTGGATGCTCATATAAGGTATGTTTAAGATGTTAATAATGTTCTTACCATGATCACTGATGGATTTGACGGGTTAGAATAGAGAAAATGACGTCGAAAATTCGGTGATAATTTTTGGATATCAAATGACTTGGGGGATGTTTTGGTATGATTAAATGGATTGAATTAGTTGGATATTGATATAAAATGATTAGTTATATTGTTTTTTATTTTATTGATAAGTTGGTATTCTTGAATTTGGGAGAATAAAGTGAATGTAGATATCGTATATAAAACGTATACTGGGCTGTTTTTGTGTATATCTTTGGGAGTTGATGTTTTTAGTTTAAAGAGGCTTATATGAGATGGTTGTTGTTGTCGTTGGTTGCTGATTGAGTTGTTAAATTGAATTGGAATTAGAGGGAAACGAAGATTTTAGAGAAAATGCTGCTTGAATTTACGGAAGTTAATTACGAGCTTAGAGAAGTATATGAACCTCTTTCAAGTTGTCTACGGTTTTCTTTACCTTGATTGTATATTGGCCAGTGTTTGAAAGCATAATTTAAGCTAATCATGTAAGCGACAAGGTATGTAAGGCAAACATTTCTTCCTTTGGCATGATCCTTGTTGTTATTCATTCCATATGTACCCCATATGATTCCATTCTTAGACAAGTAAGGTCTAAATGTTTCTTGTGATGGCTTATTGATATTGTACTCCTATTCTGTTCCAAAGGGAACACCCATAAGGTGCCAATTTGAGTTGTGTATATGGTTTTACTAATGATTTCGAGAAAACGAGTTTTATACTAAAGGAAACACAAAGTTTGATTTTCAAAACCGCTCCGAAGGGGGTGCGAGATTTTACTACTTCATTTCATTTACGATTTACGTTTACATTTCATAGTATAACCCCTTTGTATGGACATGATAATTTATTCTTTGGGTAGGGCAATAAGATGAAATTGAGTAGAATATAAGTAGTAAGAATTTCATAACAATTGTACCCTCAAACCTGGAAGTATGTCCTCATAAGTCTAGTGAGATACAAATTTGATAACTTCTTATGAAAGACTAAGGCTAATAATATATATATATATGATGAATTGATTAGTGGCTTATGATATGAATTGAAATTGATATTTGTGGATTGAGTTTGTGTTGATATGATGGTGATATTAAGCCGGAAGCGGCCGCCCGGCGGGACATCATTATTATGCCGGAAGCGGCCGTCCGAAGGGACTATTGTGATTCTAGCCGGAAGCGGCTGTCCGAAGGGACCATTCTGTTAACATGTTGGAAGTGGCATGTGTGCTGGATTGCATTATTTACTTAGAGATTGTATTGAGACTTCGTGTGCACATTTTTGTTTCTTCCAAAAAGGCGCAGTGTATTGAGTTAGATTGTGATTTCTTCTCTCCTAAATAGAATTATGATTATGATTTGTTACCACCTTACATACTCAGTACATTGTCCGTACTGACGTCCTTTTGCATGGGGACGCTGCGTTCATGCCCGCAGCCCCAGATTGTTTGGCAGGTTAAGTGTATAGCTAGAATGCTTGGATGTCAGCTAGGATTGGAAAGTTCCACCTCATTCTGGAGCTGTTGTCACACCCTAATTTCCATTAGGGCGTGATGGGCACCCGACCCTTATTTAGGGTCGAGCGAACCCGCTGACTCACATAATACTCATAATCACACTGGCTTCCCAAATCATGACATAAATACATAACGATAATTTTTCGAAACATAATATACTTCTTTTTACCTTTCTCGAATCAAAGAAAATCAGAACATATAGAAACATACGTAACTTATAATACAATGCTTAGTAACACATCGCTTACATAGCCGCTTACACAACCGACACCTTATACCCACGACACCGTTCGCAAAGTCTCTAACATGGAACGTGTAACCATATCACAATGCTCGACTCGGCCGCACTGAGAAAATGGAGCTCGCCAATCCCGCCGGAACATCTTCCTCGCTAATATCTTCAACTCATCCGAGTGTATCTGCGGTATGAAACGCACCCCGGAAGAAAGGGGTCGATGCGGAATATGTACTGAGTATGTAAAGCATGAAATATAGTAAGCGGGATTATACCGAAATAAAGAGTACAGAAAAACCATAAGATTTGCCTTTAAAAACATATATCATGCATGTCATTTCCTTAAAATCATCATGTATGCATATAACGTGCCCCGGCCCTATCGTGAGGGACGCGGTAAATGAAATCATCGTATACACATATACATATACATACAACGTGCCCCGGCCCTCTAGTGACGGACGCGGTAGTAAAATCATATCATATGCATGTACATGTAACGTGCCCCGGCCCTCTAATGAGGGACGCGGTAAAAGGGAATCATCATATGCCATCCTGGCCACCTCTCCCATATCATATAACGTGCCCCGGCCCCTCTAGCAAGGGACGCGGTAAATATAACGTGCCCCGGCCCTCTAATGAGGGACGCGGTGAACAATGCAATGAGGTGCACGAATACATGCCCTGGCCCGGGATGCAGTGGAGGACATATTGAGGCTGGCACGAGCAGAGTAGTGAGAAACTATATGCACATAAATCATCTTCAAAGACTCGATGAAGTAATCTGAATGAATCGTCATTTAAAAATAGGACAATAGTCATATCAAATATAATTTGGACGATACTCGGAAACATATCAAATATCATAAGTACATCAAAATATCGTAGGGACCATAGTCGTATATCAAATCATTCCGAGCCCGCCAATGAAAATCAAGGTCATTATACGTTGCAAAACTTTCTACAAACGTTTCAAAGCAATCCGGTTCTTTTTACGAAAGTTACAGACGTTTTTAGGCATAGGATCTGTAGGAACAAAATTCTTTATACAATATTTAGGTTCCAAGCATACATAAGACTTAAGGATCATGTGAAGTATGTTACATCATGAAGCAAATGAAAATCATATACATACTCGGAACGTAAGAGCGGAGTTACCCCAAGCACAAATCATGTCATACCTTAATCGCGTCTAAGACATGCCAAAGAAGGAAAGAGTAAGCCTTACATACCTTAGCCGCTCCCTAAGTTAATCCAACCTTAAGTCTCGACTTCTCATAATCTACAATAACGTCATTAGGTATCGATCATTAGCCATAAACACTTAGGCATTCAATACCAAATTAACACTTTATCTACTAAAATTTCGGCAGCATTTCCCCTATAAATTGGGCATCCCCGAGAATTTAACTCGGCCAAATCATTATCAACAATACCAACAAACATAATAACAATATCAACATTCAATCCCAAATGCATTCTAACATTAATAACTCTTTTTTATATAATTCGACGACAGTCCATTTATATTCCAATAAACTACATACGTTCAAGTCAACATCGACATTCACATATTCAAATACTAATCCGAGATCATTTCCTCAAAATTCACGAAGATTTCAAGTAATCCGCACAATATTCAAATCAGCCCATCCAACATACAAGGCAACCCGAAACTTTCCAAGTCCAAGTAAACATCGACAACACATTTCTTTTCTTCTAAACTCATAAGCTACACCAACATTTCAACCATTGACAACATTATTATCATAATTACAAGAAAATATATTTGATTCACCTTGGCCTCCAAAAACAGCCCACACACGGCCTTGGCAATTTTCCAACATCAACCTACACAATTCCTATACACATCTACACATCACAACATGTTCAAACCATTCACAACAACATCACCAAACACCAAATAACATTAGTTCTTCATTCCTACCCTACACAATATATATATACACGGCCACAACAATGAATCCATATTTTCATGAGCTTCATTTGCTTCTACATATCACAACATGCACAAACACCTACAAAACATATAAAGAAGATTAAATCTTACCTTCCACTTATTTCTCCTTCGGCTAGAGTTGAAAAATTGCAACAACGAACGATTCAATTGCTCCAACAACTACTCCATGTCGTAGAGGGCCTTACAATGAGTAGAAAGTCTTGAGAAAACAATTTTTTCATGACCAATTCCATGGGGCTGGTTCGGCCAGCCCCATCTTGGCCGTTTTTCTCCTTTTTTTTTTCTCTTCATTTTCTTGAAATTTCTAGAGGTCAATTGATGAATGCTTTCTTGACTTAGTCATCCATATATATATATATATATATATATATATATATATATATATATATATAAATGTTCACATGACCATGCACATGCTCCATGTCTTTCTCTTCTTTTTCTTTTTCTTTTTTTCTCTCCAATTCTCTAGAATTTTCTTAAAGATGAAAAATGATGAAAATGATTATCTTGGTCATCCAATTCCCATGTATTTAAATTCCATGTGGCCATGGCCCACATCACATGTGGCCGGCCACACCCCTTTAATTTCATGAAATTTTAAATTTTTCCATAATGCATTTTTAATCCCAAATTTTTCCTTAATGCTTCCTCCCAACAAAATCATAAGCCACTTGTCGTAAAACAAAGTCGGAAAATAGTCTCGCCCATAATTTGTCGCAACTAACTTAAAATATTCTGACGTACGAAATACAGGATATAACATCCTTCCCCCCTTTAGAACATTCGTCCTCGAATGTTCAACTAGTCCTACGGGGTCCCATAAGCACCTCGGGGGAGCTCCCTTCTTATAGCTATCATACACAGTTCATTCATCCATCCGCATAACCTATTTTAGGAATTTAGATTGCTTGTTCTTGATCTCTCCTTCAGCTTCCCAAGTCCCCTCGTCAGTCCGTCTTCCTTGTTAGCTTCCTGGTGCAAACTTCTCATCATAATAGTTGGGTACAGTCTTCACGTTGGCGCTTCCTGTGATTCCATAGCATGTGCTCTCATGTTTAAATTACTAGTGGTTCATAAACCTTCTTCTAACATCCGGTGGCCTCTTTTATTTCCATTCCTGAGGGCAGCATTCTCTCTTTCCCTCAAAATTTTTCCAAACTGCTAACCGCTGTTCTTTTTACTCCAACTGTCACTATCATTCCAAGTGTCCTCTTGGGTTCATTATCTCTGCCGACACCCTTTTGTACCTTTAGCTCGAAGATCTTTCTCTCTCTTTGCTTTCCTGTTACACCTTATGTTGCAACATCTGCAAAAACATGCGAAGGTGTCTAAGTTAGCCCAAGAAACACCTCAGCGTCGCTCCACCAATCCTTATGTTTCACTTTATCTTTACCTCTCTTCTCCTACCACCAGCGTCGGAATACATTTTTGGTTCAAACATAAGCATGTCCTGTTCGTTCTCCGTACTAGCTCCACCTCGGTAATTTATCTCAGACCACCCTAACATCTTTCCTTAATGCACCTAAAGTATTATCACCGTATTGTTGTTACCGACCCTGAACTTTTCTCGTTAAGCCTTTACTTGGTCTCACTTCCAGTGCATAATCTTCATAGGTAACATGACTGCCCTTGCACGACCTGCATATTTAATTTTTGTCACGATCGTTCCTCCTCCTAGTTCATACTATTCCACAACCTTACTTCCGTGCTTGCATTTGTTAGGAGTCTACCTTGCCATACTCCTTTTCCCTGCCTTTCTTACTTTTTACCATAGGAAATTTTCTACTGCTAGCAACCACTCTATTGCCTACATCTTAACCTCTGATCCCGTGTAGCCGTACTACCTTTCACAATGTCTCCGTAAGCTACTCGTTACTTTCCTTTGTCGTATTCTCTCTTTAAGTCTCCATTTCCTAATATCACGTTATTCCAGATACTTACAATTAATTCCCAGCGCCATCCCGATTATTATCCTGACTTCTATTTCTTTACTACTGGCTTTTCGATCTCCCTAGCTTGTCTCGGCAAAGAGCTTTACCTGCGGCCCAAGCATTCGTATCCAGGACCTCGTAGCGTCGATCGTCTTTGTCTTATACTTGTATCTCTCTCCCTCGCTTCCCCCCTTTAGGGGTGTACTTATACTATCGCCCAATCCTGCTCTGCCCTAAGTCCGTATTTCCAATCTTAATTAAATAGCACACTTATTCCGACATTTTTAATTCCTTTTCCTTCCGTCTACTCGCTTTCTTTCTTTTCCAAACATCATAGTGTTAGGACTTTCCGAGTTTAACCTGCAATGAAAACAGCATCAACTTGCCTTATAACATTCGTACCATTTATATATTTTTTTTTCTCACTTGAACTTCGTCATCCTGTCCAATTGACGTCTTCCATATACCGCCACGTTGGTTGCCGGAATACTCATGTCCTTTGATCTAGCCATGCACAGGATGTCTTATGCATACCTATGCACACATATACTCTCTACTGTCTTGCTTACAAGATATCTTCAAACACTATTCCAACTTACCCTAATTCCAGAGCTGTGATGTACCTTTTTCTCCCTTTACCAGTCTAATTTGCCCTGTTCTGCGCAACCTCTTAAGGTTTCTGCCCACTCCTCAGACTCTTAATTCGTTCTTAAATCACTCTAACTCCACATTTACTCCTTACAACTGAATTTGTAGAACTTCCAGAAAACTTCCCAGGGGGGTCACCCATCCTGAAATTGCTCTCACCCCAAAGACGCTTAACTTTGGAACTCCAGTGAAGTACGACGTTTTAACGCTCGTACAACTGCGTCCACCCTTCCGCATCACCTTTGTCACGTATTTTAGAGTAAGTCGAAGTCTGAACGGATTTCGAAACGTCCTCATAACACAATTACTATTTTAGCCCTCCTTTAGTCCTCAGTATTTGCTTTTCACCTGTGGCTATGATTGCTTTTCATCCTAAACTTCCAGGTCTCAATGACGAGGAATACACCTCGTTCACCGTTAATTATAATCACTCGGTCATCGCCTTCCCAATTCTGTTCCCATTCTTACCTCGTTCGTTATCATTTCTACGTCCGAGTCTTTTACCGTCCCGTCACTTCTGGCACCTGGATTCTTAATTACGCGTGTCATGGTCTATTACTATACCGTTGTCTCACTCCCTTCTTATTTCCTTCTTCCGATTATCCTGTCTTTTCCTACATTCACTATTTTTTCCGTTTTTATATAACCCTTATTCCAGGCTTCCCTTACAAGACTTGAAAAGTCTCGCTTATTCGCTCTATAGCTCACTTTTTCCGTTTCACGCTTGCCTTTATGTTCTAGCTACATAGGTCATGTCATAGCTCTGGCCACTTCCTTGCTAGGCGTTACTTATTTCCGTAACGATCCTCTTTAGATTCGTATTGCATCTTGCTCATAGTCAATCCTATAATGTAACGCTTCCTAATCCTTTCTGACCAACTTTATCCTTATCGCTTCACGAGTCGTCTTATCGGTACATTCATATCCATCACATTTCCTTTCCTCCATACTCTTGTCGTAATCATACTGTTACTCCTTTTAGCTATAAGCTCGTCGTAATTTTTCCTTGCTTGTCCATTCGGTTAGCACCTTAAGTAGCACTCCGTCACGGCCTACCGGCCCTTTTTGGGATTGTCTTTTAGGATAACCAGCCCTTTCCAAATTCTTTTTACCGCATCGACATCGACCTTCTCATTATTCTTATCCTCAATTTAGCGATTAGCTTCTTTCTCGGCGTCGGCCATACTCGTAACTTAGTCAAATTCTATCATTGTTATTGGCACGACCTTCCAAGACATATTACAAATCTATATATATATCGCAACATATCACAGCCTCACAGGGCTACCAACATCACCCATAGCACACAAATACTGTACCTGTTGCACTTTCTTGTTCACTTTCCCTTTTTAATCTTCAGCTTACATTTCAATCATACTTCGATATTTTACCCGACATATATCTTCCATATCGTTACTTACCTGCGTACTTTGTAACTTCCAACATCGTTAATCGCTTTCTTCTGTCGATGCCTTTCTCCTGCTGCAATCGGAAGTTAGCGGAATAAATCTCATATCCTATAACTTGGCTCTACGGCACGATCTAAGATATTAAAGAAGGGTAACCATCCTAGATGCCCCGTAGCCTCCTGTTTATAAATGTGGCGCGCTTCACACCATAAACAGGACTCTACCGGACACGACTTTGCAGACAATCCCCCAAGACGAACCGCTCTGATACCAATTTGTCACAGCCTAATTTTCGTTAGGGCGTGATGGGCACCCGACCCTTATTTAGGGCCGAGCGAACCCGCTGACTCACACAATACTCATAATCACGCTGGCTTCCCAAATCATGACACAAATACATAACGATAATTTTTCGAAACATAATATACTTCTTTTTACCTTTCTCGAATCAAAGAAAATCTGTAACATATAGAAACATACAGAACTTATAATACAATGCTTAGTAACACATCGGCTTACATAGCCGCTACACAACCGACACCTTATACCCACGACACGTTCGCAAAGTCTCTAACATGGAACGTGTAACCATATCACAATGCTCTGACTCGGCTGCACTCCGGAGAAAATGGAGCTCGCCAATCCCGCTGGAACATCTTCTGCTAATATCTTCAACTCATCCGAGTGTACCTGCGCGGCATGAAACGCAGCCCCCGAAGAAAGGGGGTCAGTACGGAATATGTACTGAGTATGTAAAGCATGAAATATAGTAAGCGGGATTATACCGAAATAAAGAGTACAGAAAAACCATAAGATTTGCCTTTAAAAACATATATCATGCATGTCATTTCCTTAAAATCATCATGTATGCATATAACGTGCCCCGGCCCTCTCGTGAGGGACGCGGTAAATGAAATCATCGTATACACATATACATATACATATAACATGCCCCGACCCTCTAGTGAGGGACGCGGTAGTAAAATCATATCATATGCATGTACATGTAACGTGCCCCGGCCCTCTAATGAGGGACGCGGTAAAAGGGAATCATCATATGCCATCCCATTCACCTCTCCCATATCATCATATCATATAACATGCCCCGGCCCCGCTAGCAAGGGACGCGGTAAATATAACGTGCCCCGGCCCTCTAATGAGGGACGCGGTGAACAATGCAATGAGGTGCACGAATACATGCCCTGGCCCGGGATGCAGTGGAGGACATATTGAAATTTGGCACGAGCGCAGAGTAGTGAGAAACTATATGCACATAAATCATCTTCAAAGACTCGATGAAGTAATCTGAATGAATCGTCATTTAAAAATAGGACAATAGTCATATCAAATATAATTTGGACGATACTCGGAAACATATCAAATATCATAAGTACATCAAAATATCGTAGGGACCATAGTCGTATATCAAATCATTCCGAGCCCGCCAATGAAAATCAAAGTCATTATACGTTACAAAACTTTCTACAAACGTTTCAAAGCAATCCGGTTCTTTCTATGAAAGTTACGGACGTTTTTAGGCATAGGATCTTTAGGAACAAAATTCTTTATACAATATTTAGGTTCCAAGCATACATAAGACTTAAGGATCATGTGAAGTATGTTACATCATGAAGCAAATGAAAATCATATACATACTCGGAACGTAAGAGCGGAGTTACCCCAAGCACAAATCATGTCATACCTTAATCGCGTCTAAGACATGCCAAAGAAGGAAAGAGTAAGCCTTACATACCTTAGCCGCTCCCTAAGCTAATCCAACCTTAAGTCTCGACTTCTCATAATCTACAATAACGTCATTAGGTATCGATCATTAGCCATAAACACTTAGGCATTCAATACCAAATTAACACTTTATCTACCGAAATTTCGGCAGCATTTCCCCTATAAATTGGGCATCCCCGAGAATTTAACTCGGCCAAATCATTATCAACAATACCAACAAACATAATAACAATATCAACATTCAATCCCAAATGCATTCTAACATTAATAACTCCTTTTTATATAATTCGACGACATTCCATTTATATTCCAATAAACTACATACGTTCAAGTCAACATCGACATTCACATATTCAAATACTAATCCGAGATCATTTCCTCAAAATTCACGAATATTTCAAGTAATCCGCACAATATTCAAATCAGCCCATCCAACATACAAGGCAACCCGAAACTTTCCAAGTCCAAGTATATATCGACGACACATTTCTTTTCTTCTAAACTCATAAGCTACACCAACATTTCAACCATTGACAACATTATTATCATAATTACAAGAAAATATATTTGATTCACCTTGGCCTCCAAAAACAGCCCACACACGGCCTTGGCAATTTTCCAACATCAACCTACACAATTCCTATACACATCTACACATCACAACATGTTCAAACCATTCACAACAACATCAACCAAACACCAAATAACATTAGTTCTTCATTCCTACCCTACACAATATATATTTACACGGCCACAACAATGACTCCATATTTTCATGAGCTTCATTTGGTTCTACATATCACAACATGCACAAACACCTACAAAACATATAAAGAAGATTAAATCTTACCTTCTACTTATTTCTCCTTCGGCTAGAGTTGAAAAATTGCAACAACGAACGATTCAATTGCTCCAACAACTACTCCATGTCATAGAGGGCCTTCCAATGAGTAGAAAGGCTTGAGCAAACAATTTTTTCATGACCAATTCCATGGGCCTGGTTCGGCCAGCCCCATCTTGGCCATTTTTTTCCTTTTTTTTTTTCTCTTCATTTTCTTGAAATTTCTAGAGGTCAATTGATGAATGCTTGCTTGACTTAGTCATCCATATATATATATATATATATAAATGTGCACATGACCATGCACATGCTCCATGTGTTTCTCTTCTTTTTCTTTTCTTTTTTTTTTCTCTCCAATTCTCTAGAATTTTCTTAAAGATGAAAAATGATGAAAATGATTATCTTGGTCATCCAATTCCCATGTATTTAACTTCCATGTGGACATGGCCCACATCACATGTGGCCGGCCACACCCCTTTAATTTCATGAAATTTTAAATTTTTCCATAATGCATTTTTAATCCCAAATTTTTCCTTAATGCTTCCTCCCAACAAAATCATAAGCCACTTATCGTAAAACAAAGTCGGAAAATAGTCTGGCCCATAATTTGTCGCAACTAACTTAAAATATTTCGACGTATGAAATACAGGATATAACAGCTGTGCTGAGTCATGTATAGATATGCATAATTATGGGTATGTCAGGGCCCTGTCCTGACTCATAATATTCAGTTCACTTCTTAGAGACTTTTGCGGACGATTGTCACATTGGTATATTTGTCGAGATGTCGACAAAGTGATGTTAGTTGAGTCGTTTGTTGATTTTAAAAGAGTATGTATTTTAGATGATTTCAATTGTTTTAAAGTACTTATTTGATTGAAAGTTTTCATAATCGTCATAAAGATAATGATTTCTATTTAGAAAAAATTCATGTTTTTAAAAGTTTTTGAAATGACAGGTTTTGATAGAGCGAATGTCTAAGGATTTGCTCGACTCTGATGAGAGTCGGGTGCCCGTCATGCCCTACCATTGTTAGGGTGTGACAAAGTGGTATCAGAGCAGTTCGTTCTAGGGGTTGTCTGCAAAGTCGTGTCAAGTAGAGTCTTATTCATGGGTGTGTTGTCGACCACACTTATGAACAGAGGCTACGGGGCATCTGGATGGTTTCCTTTATTCGCATCATAGATTGTGGTATCGAGCTGTGTTATAGGCCTATAATCCTTGCCGCTAACTTTAAGATTTGAATTTTGATTAAGTGATTGTAAAGTGCAGCTATGATTGCGAAATTGGAATTGTTCGTAAGAAAGGTAAGTTCTCTGATGATTAATGATTGCTATGTGAGGTAAGTGCTGCAGGTTAAGGATTGCAATAAGAAAGGTATGCTTCTCTAATTGAGAATGCCATTGTGAAGAGCATTTGTACAGGTATGTATAAGGAGTTGATATATTTTGATTGTGGCCCTGTGAGGCAAGTTGATATATTTTGATTGTTGCCCTCTAAGGCTTGTTGGTTAGCTGTATACAGGTGGGTAGTACAAATTACAGAGGAGGGTTATAAGATCTGTTCAGAATGAGTTTGAGAGTTAGGTTGAAATTACTCGAGGATATAGATGTGAGTCGAGGATTAAGATAAGTTCTCTCGTGGATTAGAAGTAAGGTGGATGAACTAAGATTAATGTGATTCGGATAATGCGATAAGATTATGAGAAGAGACTTAAGAGGGGAAGAAAAGATAAGCAAGGAGTCATTCGAGAGGTGAGTTAGTATAAAAAAGAGTTAGCTTAAACGAGTAAAGAACGAAACAAGGAAGAGAAAGAGACATGATTATATGTGTTTGAGGAAAGGGAGTAATGTGTCCCTTATCGAAATCAATATAACTGAAAGCATCAATGAGGTTAATGGAAGTTGAAGCTTATAGAGGAAAGATAAATATTGAAAAGGACTTTAGGAATTGGGAAGGGTTAAGTGATATTAATAAGCATAGGAATTGGATACCAGTATTAGTCTTTATTTAACATTCGAGGACGAACGTTTCTAAGAAGGGAAGGATGTTACACCCCAGAAAATTTCGCGTTACTAAGGCTGCAGACGGCTTAATGTGAGATCAAGGAGGAGCAAATATTACATGTATAAAGGATGAAATTCTACTGTATTTGCATGAGGATAGCATGAGTATGATATTTGGAATTCGTACAGTATGATTGGAATGATACGTTAAAAGATATATAGCCCTCGTAATCGTAAGCTGAGGTGGGGTCCACATGTCGAGAATTTATAAAGGACATATGACAAGTTGTATGGATAATATATGTGAAGTTAAACACAACTCAAGAAGGATCCTTGAGCCAAATCCAAGTGGAAGCCCTCAAAAAAGATGTTTTTAAGTTACGTTTTCGGGTGATCTGACTTCGGGAGGCCATAACCCCATCATTATTTGGGAAATTAGGAAAACTCCAAAAATCAAAGTTTTAGATAATTGAAATAAATTTTCAACCATAGGTCGTGGGCCTGCATGTGACATAAGGATAAAAAGTTATGGACGTTTTAAGATAGAAAGGTAATGCTTGGCAGTGGGCTCGGCCCAACCCGACTCAAGGTCGGTGGGAACCGACCCAAGACCTATATATTAGGGCTAAAGTCATAAAAATTCATTCATTTATACATCAAGAAGTCCAAAAACTTTTATAGAGGGATAGAGGAGAGTTAGAGAGAGAAAGTGGAGAATCGATTAAGTTCGAGGCCCCGAATCCCGAGGCTCGTGGAGGATAAAGTGTAGTACGTGTTGTCGTCGTCGTTTTAAGCTAAAATTTAAACTTGGGGGATGTTGGTTTCGTGGTGGCTGCTCATATAAGGTATGTTTAAGATGTTAATGATGTTCTTACCATGATCACTGATGGATTTGACGGGTTAGAATAGAAAAAATGACGTCGAAAGTTCAGTTATAATTTTTGGATATCAAATGACTTGGGGGCTGTTTTGGTATGATTAAATAGATATAATTAGTTGGATATTGATATAAAATGATTGTTGATATTGTTGTTGATGTTGTTGATAAGTTGGTGTTCTTGAATTTGGGAGAATAAAGTGAATGTAGATATCGTATACAAAGCGTATACTGGGCTGTTTTGGTGTATATCTTTGGGAGTTGATGTTTTGAGTTTAAAGAGGCTTATATGAGATGGTTGTTGTTGTTGTTGGTTGCTGATTGCGTTGTTAAATTGAATTGGAATTAGAGGGAAACGAAGATTTCAGGGAAAATGCTGTCCGAATTTACGGAAGTTAATTACGAGCTTAGAGAAGTACATGAACCTCTTTCAAGTTGTCTACGATTTCATTTACCTTGATTGTATATTGGCCAGTGTTTGAAAGCATAATTTAAGCTAATCATGTAAGCGACAAGGTATGTAAAGCAAACCTTTCTTCCTTCGGCATGATCCTTGTTGTTATTCTTTCCATATGTACCCCATATGATTCCATTCTTAGACAAGTAAGGTCTAAATGTTTCTTGTGATGGCTTATTGATATTGTACTCCTATTCTGTTCCAAAGGAAACACCCATAATGTGCCAATTTGAGTTGTGTATATGGTTTTACTAATGATTTCGAGAAAATTAGTTTTATACTAAAGGAAACACAATGTTTGATTTTCAAAACCGCTCTGAAGGGGGTGCGAGATTTTACTACTTCATTTCATTTATAATTTACGTTTACATTTCATAGTATAACCCCTTTGTATTGACATGATCATTTATTCTTTGGGTAGGGCAATAAGATGAAATTGAGTAGAATATAAGTAGTAAGAATTACATAACAATTCTACCCTCAAACCTGGAAGTATTTCCTCCTAAGTCTAGTGAGATACAAATTTGATAGATTCTTATGAAAGACTAAGGCTAATAACTGGACTGTGATGAATTGATTAGTGGCTTATGATATGAATTGAAATTGATATTTGTGGATTGAGTTTGTGTTGATATGATGGTGATATTAAGCCGGAAGCGGCTGCCCAAAGGGGCCATCATTATTATGCCGGAAGCGGCCGTCCGAAAGGACTATTGTGATACTAGCCGGAAATGGCTGTCCGAAGGGACCATTCTGTTAAAATGTCGGAAGCGGCATGTGTGTTGGATTGCATTATTTACTTAAAGATTGTTTTGAGACTTCGTGTGCATGTTTTTGTTTCTTCCAGCGAAGGCTGCAGGTATTGAGTCAGATTGTGATTTCTTCTCTCCTAAATCAAATTATGATTATGATTTGTTAACACCTTGCATACTCAGTACATTGTCCGTACTGACGTCCTTTTACCTGGGGACGCTGCGTTCATGCCCGTAGCCCCAAATTGTTTGGCAGGTTAAGTGTATAGCTAGAATGCTTGGACGTCAGCTGGGATTGGCAAGTTCCACCTCATTCTGGAGCTGTGCTGAGTCATGTATAGATATGCATAATTATGGGTATGTCAGGGCCCTATCCTGACTCATGATATTCAGTTCACTTCTTAGAGACTTCTGCAGACAGTGTCCTGTGGTATATTTGTCGAGATGTCGACAAAGTGATATCTGTTGAGTCATTTGTGGATTTTAAAAGAGTATGTATTTTAGATGATTTCAATTTGTTTAAAGTACTTATTTGATTGAATGTTTTCATAATCGTCATAAAGATAATGAATCTATTTAGAAAAGTTTCATGTTTTTAAAAGTTTTTGAAATGACAGGTTTTGATAGAGCGAATGTCTAAGGGTTCGCTCGACTCTGATGAGATTCGGGTGCCCGTCATGCCCTACCATTGTTAGGGTGTGACACTTTCATACTCAACCAAGAATTGGCTAACCGCATTAGTGCAACTCCCACCATAAATTATCAAGGAACAAACCTTGTCCAAAATCTTACACCTAGCATGAAACAAGTTCTCCCGTTGGTCACTCTCTTCCCTAGGTAGAGCTCCCATGGCCCTTCTAGCAACAATAGCATGATTCAAAGTCTCCTCATATCTCAATTCAACTTCATCCTCGGAATCACCCTCACACTCACTACTTTCTCCTTCCTTATCATGACAAACCCCGCCCTCATTTTCATCATCGGTTCGATACCCATCCCTTACTATAGTGATAGTCCTCCAGTTGGGACACTCACTTGCAATATGTCCTCTACCTTGGCATTTGAAACATTGAATGGTAGATGGACGAGGGAAGTTAGGTTTAACGTTGTTACCTCCTTTGGCTTGGTCGTCTCCTCTAGCCTTGTAATCAAACTTAGCTTGAGGAGTGGGAGTAGTGATCTTGGGCTTCTCCTAAGTGGACGGCTTCTACTTCTCTTTCCCTTGGTTCCAAGTTGAAGATATTTTTCTTTTGTCTTTATAAGACCTCTCTTCTTTTAGATCCGCTTCAACCTTGAATGCATCATGGAATGCCTCTTCAAGACTATTATAAGTCTTGAGCCTCATCGGTTTAGAGATGTCCCGATTCAAGTTGGCTACAAACCTTATAATAGTGTACTCCTCATGCTCTTCTATCTTGGACTTCATCCGCAAGTCCTCAAACTCATCAAAGTACGCTTCCACACTTTTCAACCCTTGCTTCGACATGTACAACCTTTTGATTGCATCTTGGTGGTATGTGGGTGGAAGCCACCTAGTCTCCATGAGCTCAATCAAGTCGTTCCAAGTTGGGAGATCATAGATGTGTTGTTGAGCTATTTGTAACTTCTTGGATTCCCACCAAGTAGAAGCGTATCCCTCAAAATTGAGTGAGGGCATACTTTGACTATAAGGCCTCGGACACATTGTTCATGAGGAAGATGCGCTCAATTTACAATTTCCATTCCAGGAATTCTTCCGGATTGCTACCCCCTTGGAACGTAGGAAGGTTCACCTTGATGGTGTTCAAATTTCGCTCATTATCTTGCCATCTTTCCCGGTCTTCATAACCTTGGGCCCTCCATAGGTCTACATGACATTGGAATCTAGGGTCATTGCCCGAAAACCACTCAAAACCTCTTTTTCCTCCCCTCCTCCTGTTATTCATTCCTCCACGCCTCCTTTCTTGCCGGTTATCATCCCACCACTGACCTTGTGGATAGTTATCATACTCCTCTTCATTCATGGGGTATTGGTGAGTGGCGTTGGTATTGGTTTTGGTTAGGAAAGGGATCTTGTGTTTGGACTTGGGGTGGAGCTTGGGGTGTTTGTTGTAAGGTTACTTGAGGGATTGCCTCGTTCGGGTTGTGTTGGTAAACGTGGGGATAGGTTTGTCGATTGGTGTTTTTGAAAGTGGAGTTTTGGGATGGAAGGTTGGTTGTTTGGGGTAGTGGAGCTCTTTGGGTGGAGGTGGTTGTGGTGTTGGGGTTGCACAAGGCATGGGCTTGTCCCGGGGTAATGGTTGGTGTAGTGTCACGACCCGACTAGGGGGGGGGCGCGACGAGCACCCGGTGCTATCCCACCCGGGTACCCCTTATCATATAACCACATGACATCTAGGTGAGCCACGGTCGTTTCATGCATTACAATTATACACCGTAATAGTCCCATTTGGACAACAGTCATCATATATCATATCACGGGCATCTGTGCCACAACAACGTACATGGGCCGACGAGGCCAAAAATGATATAAAAAAATATAGCCGACAAGGCCGACATGTCTATCCACATACACGTGACTACGAGCCTCTAAGAGTATGACATATCATATGAGCGGGACAGGACCCCGCTATGCCCATAATTATGTACACAAAAGAATAAGTACCCAAAAGCTATGGCTCCGAATGAGATGGAGCTTTCCTGCTAAGAAAATCTACGAATAAGCGACTATGAATCCAATCTCCGTCTCCCCGTGCACTGCGGCATGACGCAGCGTCCACAAACAAAAGGACGTCGCACGAAGAATGTACTTAGTATGTAAAGCATGATCAATCATCAATATAGCAACATAATAGGCAACGTACGAAATAGCATATGAGGGGAGACAATAACATCATCGTCCTATCACTTACCTGTACACATCGTCTTCCGTATCACATAATAGTAACCGTACCCCTTTTGAGTTTGTTCTCGCATACATGCACCCATCTACATTCCTTTACAAAGTTTTGCACATTCGCATTCGCATCACACACACATAGTCATATCATACACATCGCATTTACATAGCCCTTACTTGGCACTTACATAGCCTTAACATATTCGTACTCTAATTGATGTCATATACGTAACTTAGCTCATTCGTACTCATGTAGATGTTATACATTATCACTTATTCTTACTCATATAGATATCATATATATAGCTTTTATATAGCGTGCCCGACCACGAAGGTTCGGTGTTTCACATCTACTTGGCCAACCAAGGCTCAAGGGAGTATACCGCCCCTACCTAGGGCTTGGTGGTTGTATCTACTGGCCTTACCAAGGCTTCGTGGTTGTCCGTACCATCCGCGCAGAGGTGTGCGCGTATTTCGTAGTCGTATATATGCTTTATATACATATACATATACACATATTATTATACATATGCTCTTATACACATATTCCTACCCGGCACCACGAGCTCGGGACTCATTATAGCCCTTCGTAGGCACCCATACATATAATAGCTCGTAAGCATCTTTAGCATCATTTTACTCTTGTCACCATACTAACATCATCACTATCGTTACCTCTACATTATAGACTTGCTAGTCGTATGAAGAACTTTTTGTCAAGTAGTAGTACACGTCATGGCTTGTGAGCTTATGAGCTCGGAGTGTCAACCAAGTAGGCACAACATACTCATATAGAGGAATTAGGAATTTGGCCAAGAATCATGCCTTATGAAAGAAGGGTTAGCCTTACATACCTTTTTGTCGCACTATTCTATGCTCGTACGACTCCTTCCGATGATAGCGTTTAAACCTTCATTAATATCATAACAATAGCCATTAGTCATTCACACTATTCACATTATCTAGATTTTTCTCAATTGCCTCTAATTTACCCATAATCATGGTCATAATGCCCAACTTCATCCATTCGTCTAAAGTGTCTAGTTCATGTTCTTAACACCATTTATAACACATTTATATCACAACCCAACAACATTCATGATCCAATTCCAACTATGCCTCAAAAAACGTCACTATTCATCATTCACAACCCATTTTGCTATTCTCCTATAAAGACCAAGTATTTCAACTCCCAAGTACCTTAAACAACACATAAATATCATGAATCTTACCTTAGATGCTTTAGGAATAAGCCTTGGTTGCTAATACTCCTCCTTGAGCAAAACCCTAGTTTTTCTCCATTTGGATTTCTTGGCTAGGATGACCTTTGATGATTTCCTTTACTCTTGATCCACTTATTTAGTGTTGTTGATCCTCAAATATCCTTGAGAACTTGTGTAATAAATGTAGAGAGAGGTTCTAGAGAGAAGTAGTGAAATGATGAAATGAAATAAACAAGTCTTGGTCCTTATATTTAATGACTTGAAAAAATCTGTGCTGGGGTGCACAGTGGTCGTCCATGGAGGTTTACGGTCCGTACTCCACTTTACGGACCGTCCCTCGCGGTCGTCTTTAAGCTTAAGCTGAAAGAAACGAAACCTTGGCAACATGCATGGTGATTTACGGCCATGGTTTACGGGCCGTAAATCACTTCACGGTCCGTTCTCCGGGTCGTATTTAACCATTTCTCGAGCGCGTAAAGTTGAAGTTTTGCATAGCGGTTTACGACCTCCCGGTTTTTTGACCGTATACCCGTTCTGGTCCGTATTTGCACTTTACGACCGCCGGGCGATTTCAAATCGCAACTTTTCGTATTTCTAAGACTTTTCGTTCTAATCGTCCTCATCCATTTTCATGCATTACTAGCTCATTTACTTACATTGCCCATGAAACATTATACACTCGCACTCCTCGCACTCATCACTAGCTCGTCCGCTTGCGTACCAACGGAAAATTTTCCGAGGTGTAACATGTAGTGCCTTGTGTTTTATCCCCATCACCTTCATTCCAAGAACGGGGAGTGCCCATTCTACTCGAACTCTCCATTTGAACTTTCTCAATACTCACCATCCGTTGATCCATACCCTTTAACTTCCCATTCACACCATTCATCTCTCCTCTCATCTCTTCCATACCCGCTTGCATGCCCGAGATTTGATTCATGATCATAGCCAATGAACTTGCTATGGATGACATATCTACTACCTCTTGCATTCTATCACCTTGGTTAGACATGATGACCTGCGAAACTAGCAAACAAGATTAGTAATAAAAGCTTCACGTCACTCGTATTGAACTCTCAACCTTACCACACTCCGTGCTCTTTCAAAGTTGTTGATGAATCGCTCGCCCAATCAAATTCACACGTTGCTTATCCTTTGTGGTAGAATGGATTTTTATTTAGATGAATGACGGACGACTCAAAGCAAATCGGACGAGAGCCAATAAAGCTTCAACGAGATAAAACGAAGAAAAGCTTGAAAGAAATTAGCACGAAAGAAATGTGGACACAAGGACTAGTAGACACAAGTAGGAACAACTACCAATTGGCTACTAGTTGAGAAACACAAGAAAATGGAATGCTAAAAATGGAAAATAAATAAAATTTCGGGCCCGGGTAGGTGATAACTTGAAAACGGGGTCTTGAAGCCTCAATTGAGCCAATGTATCAATTTGAAATAATGAAATTTTTTAAAATTGTATACCTTTTTTTCCCTACCTAAGGAATAGGGATCACTTACAATCAAGAAATTTTTGATTTGAGAACAAGATTTGATGCTTGGGAAATCAAAGAAATAAGATGAAATTAACTCGTACCCGGAAAATTATACGGCTGGGAATCAGGTTTTTATGTCCGTATAAATTTTGACGGACCGTATAAGTAGATCGTCAAAATTCTAGACTGATTTTTACGCTGAGATTTGATGGTCCGTAGAAACTTTTACGACCGCACAATTGTTCCGTCAACGCGTCACAGTAAGCAACTTTGTTGGCTGGATTTTGACGTTGCAATTTTGACGTCCCATAGAATTCTATATGGTCCGCACAATGGACCGTATACCAATTCCCCTGATGACGTCTCGTATTCGAATTTCTTGGATCTTCGGTCGGATTTCTGACCTTATTGACTTCCTTGGGCCCACAAAAACCTAGTAATTACCATTTTGGGCCATTTTAACACCTTTAGCACTTGGACTTGGAAAATTTTAGATCAAACCTTCCTTTTTGGTCTTCTTCCTCAAGATGAATATATGAATGTCCTCAAGAACATGAAGAACATTCAAAATTCCAACTCGTTTTTCCTCCAACTTTCGGATATAGGTTCCTCTTTGATAGGAGAACAAAGCTCAATGCCTATTGAAGTCAATTTCAATCCAAATCAACAAAACCCACTTTGAGTTCTTCAAGCTTTGTTGAACCTCTAATGGTGGAAACTTCAATCCTTACCCAAATGACTTCAAATTTCGTTTCCAGATGTTTTCCACCACAACAAACTCAAATCTACCTTCAAAAACACTCAAATCCAACTACAATTGTAATTTTTGATTTTTTTTTTTATTTTCAGATTTTTTTTTTGATTTTCGAATTTGAGCCTAGGATTAGAAATTGTAGGAACAATTTCTTAGCCTATGCTCTGATACCAAATGATAAGATTCAACCTAAGAAAACTCTAAGAATTTAAAAAAAACAAAAGAAAATAAAAGGAACTTGGAAAAATTGGAAAAGAGGAAATAGAAGGATAGATACTTGACCCAAGAGCAAGAAATCTATGGACAAGAAAGGGTATATTAAACCCTAACCCTTTCAATTGGATTTACAAACCCTAGAACCTAAGTAATTCGAATCAACAAACGACTCAAATGAATCCACAAATGAGCAACATTGAATTCGATGGAATTAAGCAATTCACTTCACAACTAGGAAGCAACATTTGGTTAACCAACTAAACAATCTATAGTAATCTAAAGCTATCAACTACAATCTCTCATAAGAGTTTCTTCATTCAACATAATCTAAATATGAAAATAACCTAAGTCTTGTATTTATACTAAGAGACTTAAGAGCTAGGCTAGTTATTACAAGAATGCCATTAATAAGGCAAGGGCCTTGTTTGGCTAGTTGGATGTTGGCTTGAAATCCGGAAAAAGGCTCCTCTTGCACATATAGCCATCATCCAATCCTCAAGCTTTCAATTGTGACCCTTTTGCATCTATGGCCGTTCTTTGAATGTCTAGCCACATTTGCATTTATGTCCCTTTGCGACTCTAGCTACTTTGAGTGTTGGCCTTCTTTCTTGTAGCTTCTTCTTTCATTCCCCTCCAAGCTACTTTCCATACTTCATAGGACTTCTTATGGGGCTTTTGTACCTCTCCATGGGTCTCCAATGCTCCTTTGGTCATCCCCCTAGCTTTAATGGATTGGAGTCCCATGCCTTGGTCTTCAATGTGAGCCTTCAAGCGAGGTGTGCCTAGTAGGGTCATATCATCCCCGAACTCGCTCATAATAGGAATGGAGTCAAGGGGTGAAGATGCAACAGTAGTGTCACACACATGAGCAAGATAAGCTAAACACCCCTTGTTGACTAATTTGCTTGGAGAAAGGAAATAATCTTCTTCGGAGCGAGGCTAGGAGTACCCCTCCAATCAAGTCTAGGAATGCCTGGCATGGCTAAAGTGACTGTCTTGGCATGACAGTCCAAGATCGCATGATAAGGACAAAGCCAGGTCATACCCAAAATAATATCAAAATCCACCATATCAAGTATCATCAAGTCTTAGTAGGAATCACGGGTGCTGAATAACAAGCCAAATACAAATAGCGAGTCACATAAGCATCAACAGACAATCGCCTCTGCTGCAAGTGGAGGAACTCATCTCTACGTGCCTCTCTTAAAGCCCAAGGCACATACTTCTCAAGGAACGCCCGATTAAACTGTGTCCAAGTAAGTGGAGGAGAATGTTACGGTTCTCTTTTACGGGGTTAAGGCATAAAAGTTACTACGAGCTTGTTGGTGCTCTAAATGGATTTTAATATTTTTAGAGTTGCCACCTAATTTATTAAAGGAAAAACTAGAAAAACCGGGTAAAAGATTTTTTAAGCAAGAGAGAAATATTTTGGTACCAAAGTTCAAGGTAAGGGTTCTGGTGATCCCCTAGGGATGGTTTTACGCACCCTCGCATTAACGATCTGTAGAATGTGGTTGACCTACTAGCTTCAATGTGTGATTAATGTACTTATTTGTTTAAAAGTGTGTTGTTTTTCCGTAAAAATGTTATTCATATCCATATCATAATTTCAAGAAATAATTTGGCAAAAATTTCCCTTAGAAAAGGGGTTTTTGGGTTTTGAAAATCCACTTAAGTGTTCAACTCACTTTATTGCCGAACTAGGACACACCCGGGATTTCTCCCAAGTAGAGTCGCTAATATTCTAGTCTTAATAAAATGAGTTTAGTTCTTATGGGTTTTTATTTTTTATAAGAAAATATGGAGTATTCTCCTATATTTACACACACACACACACGCACACACACACACATATATATGTATATATACTTAAAAAGAAAGTCTCTTTAGGTCCAATTTTTATATTTTTGAAGCCCATAAGGTCCAACCGTTTTCAAAGTCCCAAAGTCCATCATACCTCAATTTGGTCCAAGTGTATTTTCCATTGTTTTCAATCCAATTGTTTTTGGGCTTCTAGGCCCAAATCAACCTTTATTTTCTTATCAGATTTCTTGTTAAACTCACAGCCCATTTCCAGTTTTTTAAAAACGTACCAATTCTTTATATTTCAGGACGTCCAAACTAAAACACAATTCTTGAGTTTGCCAAGAACTTATTTCAGCACGGTTTTATTTCCACAAAATGTCAAACAACTTTTTTTAGAATCACAAATGATGTACCAAAGTTTCATTACTTTACCATTTTGAAGTAAAACGTCAGTCATTACTCCACTTCCTTGAACTTAACAAAAAATCCCATTTTTTACATCCTTTGCCACAAACAGCAAACAGTGTCACTTAAAACAATTTGAAGAATTAATCTAAGTTTGATTTACCAAGTGAAAATTTGATTGTCATCCAAGCTTTTTAGAAAAAAAAAAAAAAAGGTTTAACGACTTCCCTAAAGCACTAAACGTTGATTTCCTAGGTTCTACACATGCATAGGGTTATTTTTGCAAGAGTTTTTACAAATACACATACATAAATAGATATAAAAAATAAAGGAAGAAACTCAAGCTGGTGGGCCTACCAAGCCCACCAATAGAATAGTTTCACCCATAGTTGGGCCTTCAAATAATTTAGCTTCCCTTTCTATATTTTTTTTCCGGAATCAATCAAGAATGAGTCATTGGGCCTTCAGCCCAATGGGTTTATGCAAATAGAAGTCGCTCAAGCCAAGATATTTCATGCAAGCAAGAATAAAAAGGGATAAGGATTAGTACATGTTTAAGTTAAGATTGCAAATAAAAGCAGACTCGTATAATACAGGCATGCCATTCGTCATTTAATAGGATATGGACCTGAATAAGTATACATAGACTGGGGAAAACAAACAAAATAGGCCCAAAATTTGCGAGTAACCCAAGGCCCATATAGATCAAGACAGCATAGAAACAAGCCCAAACATCAAAAACAAATAGAAAACCTCACAAGATCATTTCTCTTAAAATAAAAAATAGGCAATGCCATACAAATATACACAACTTCAAGCCAATATACCATGGACATACACACCCATGGAGATACTAAAATAGCCCAACAAGGAAAGCTTTCACCCTCTTGTTCCTGATGCCGCACAAGATCCAAGGGGTTTCTAGGAACCCCAGGCATGGTAGACACCAGTGAAGGCTTAAGCTTAATCCTTGAGTGCCACTAAGCATCTTCATTTATGTGTTAAGCTTATGGCATATAAGAATAAAGTATCAATATTTGTATGCATAGCTTACCATAAAAACTAGCTATACCACACACATAATATACAACCAGTTGAATGTGTGACAAAATTTAATAGTGTAACACCTTCAGGAGATAGTGATGAAAGATGAAGAAGATAAAGAAATCCAAGAAAATCAAGAAACACAGGACGAAAATTCAAGAAAAAGAAAAGTCCAAGAAGCTCAAGTTTGAAGATTATTTCCCATTCTTGTTTCTTGAATCCTTTTCTAAATAGGTTTCTTGTTTCTTGATTTAAATTATAGTAGGATTTAATTTTCTATCATTAGTAGGATCTTTATCCTAGTTCTAGTAGGATTCTAGTTTTCTTTATTCTTTTCCTTGTAGAATAGGAATTTTACTTTTCTAGTTTTTAGTTATTTTCTTTCTAGAGTAGAATAGGGATTTGTAGTTATTAAAGAAGAGATCCAAGGCCTATATAAAGGGTTCTTATTCTTTTTTAAACACAATTCACATTTTTAGCATAAACCTAAGTTTTGTAATAGAGTTATTTTCTCTATTTCTTGTTCTTTATCCTTGTTTTTGGTTCCAAGCAAGGTGGTGATAGTCTTTATCTTGTTTTCAACTTGCGTGTGGTGTTTCTTTATCACGTTAATTAATTTCAAGTGGTGATTTAGGAACTTTATTTGTTCTTGATCATTCAAGAACGCGTTTCTTGATTAAAATTTCGTTCTATTTCATACGCAGAATCCTAATTTTCTATTTCATACGCAGAATCCTAATTTTCTTTCCATCATTGTACCCCCAATATTTACTTGTTTTAAACGATTCAAGGGCCATTTTTGTAGTTCAAATCATCATCTTTCTCCTCATCTTGAAATCATATAATTTCGAGAAGTATAGCCCGATTTACGTCCGTTTCTTGAATTCTGCCCATCAATCGCTTCAAGAATAAGATCCTGGTCGATTGGTTCTTTGTTAACTTGAAGAATCACATTAATTTGGTGTGTGTGTGTGTGTGTGTGTGTGTGTGTGTGTGTGTTGTGTGTGTGTGTGTGTGTGTGTGTGTGTGTGTGATGTGAATATTATGGATTATATGCAAGAAAGAAGAGGACGTTGGGTTCAAGAATATGAAGAGCTATGGAAAAAGGAATCTCTTTTTCCACACTAGATGTACCTCCCATGATAAGGTATGTTCGGTAATCATTGATAAAGGAAGTCATGTTAATTTTCTTTCTGAAGAGATGGTTTCTAAACTTGGCTTTTCAACAAAACCTCATCCATATCCTTATAGCATCAAATTTGAGAATGATGATGGTGGTTTAGAGGTAACTCGTCAATGCTTAGTTTCTTTTTTTATGGGCAAAATATATAAAGATCTTGTTTGGTGTGATGTACTAAAGATGGATGCTTTCCATTTATTACTTGGAAGACCATGGGTGTATGATGGGGGTGCTAAATATGATGAATACCGTAATACCTATTCTTTCACAAAGGATAGGAGAAAAATCAATTTAGTTCCCTTGAATCCAGAAGATGTTGTTAAAGACTCCAAGTATGTTGATGATTCTTTTGTGACCAAATTACAAATCATTGGTCCCATAAATGTGTAACAGCAAACGGAGGAGAAGAATGAATTGGATCCACAAGTTGAGGATTTACCTCCAAAGTTTGATGAGGATCCATTGGAGTATCCAACTATTTGTGAGATTGATTTTCTATCTTTAAGGGATTTCAAAAAGAATCCAAATTTTGTTTCTTACTCCACACCAACCAAAGTAGTGTATTGCATAGGACCAATAGTCAATGAAGATTTGGAAGAGAAAGAGAATAAGTTGCTGAAAAAGGAGTCTATGAATGAGAGTTTAATTTATTATCTAGTTCGAGCAAGATTTATTCCTCAAAAGGTTGAATCTTTGCAAGAAAGTGTAGATTTAATATCTCTCAATTTCATTGAGGTTAATGGCTATAATCATGTCAAATATGAGAGCATCAAAATCATCGAGGAGCTCATAAGAAGACATGATTTATTCTATAACCTTAATCCAAAGGTACATGAATTTGATTTATTTAAAGGTTTTTGTGGCAATAACTCAGATTTTGCATGCAAATACCACATCGACACGGGAGTGTTCAAGATTCATGAAGATCAAAAGGAAATAAGTTGTGATCATGGTTTACACATTGAAGATCAGTTTAAGATGATACGTTTGAGAAATCATGATATAAAGTTACTACTAAGGAAGTGGCATTTAGTTCGGCCACATGTAAAGATTTCTTTCAACATGATGAAGCACTATGACAAACTAGAAAAATGCAACTTAAAGCCTGGTGAGTATGGGTTGTTCCAAAAAAAATTTTGTTTGCTAATCTTTCACCATTTACGCAGCCTTTAGACTCAAGGACGAGTCTTTCTCAACAAGGGCAGAATGATGAAAGATGAAGAAGATAAAGAAATCCAAGAAAATCAAGAAACACAAGACTGAAATTCAAGAAAAAGAAAAGTCCAAGAAGCTCAAGTTTGAAGATTATTTCCCATTCTTGTTTCTTGAATCATTTTCTAAATAGGTTTCTTGTTTCTTGATTTATATTATAGTAGGATTTAATTTCCTATCATTAGTAGGATCTTTATCCTAGTTCTAGTAGGATTCTAGTTTTCTTTATTCTTTTCCTTGTAGATAGGGATTTTACCCTACTTGTTTTTAGTTATTTCCTTTTTAGAGCAGAATAGGGATTTATAGTCATCAAAGAAGAGACCCTAGGCCTATATAAAGGGTTCTTATTCTTTGTTAAACATAATTCACGTTTTTAGCATAAACCTATGTTTTGTAATAGAGTTATTTTCTCTATTTCGTGTTCTTTATCCTTGTTTTTTGGTTCCAAGCAAGGTGGTGATAGTCTTTATCTTGTTTTCAACTTGCGTGTGGTGTTTCTTTATCACGTTAATTGATTTCAAGTGGTGACTTAGGAACTTTATTTGTTCTTGATCATTCAAGAACGCGTTTCTTGATTAAAAAGTTTTGTTCTATTTCATACGCAGAATCCTAATTTTTTTTCCATCATTGTACCCCCAATATTTACTTGTTTTAAACGATTCAAGGGCCATTTTTGTAGTTCAAATCGTCATCTTTCTCCTCGTCTTGAAATCATATAATTTCGAGAAGTATAGCCGTTTTACGTCCGTTTCTTGAATTCTCGCCCATAAATCGCTTCAAGAATAAGATCTGAGGTCGATTGGTTCTTTGTTAACTCGAAGAATCACATCGGATAGTCGTGCCCAAATTAAATAATAGTGAGGAAGAAACTTAAACCCAAGTAGTATCACTTATCGAAATACACATCTTGCAATAACCATGAATTACACTTAATTATAAGAGAAGGCCCAACCATTAATGTGGAGGAAAATGGCCCCAAATTCTCCCTCAAACTAGTACAATGTTAATTAACGCCAACAAGTTTGTATTGGTAGTGATATACATCATATATACTGAGGTGTATAGAGTTTGAGTATACCTTGTATATCCGGGTATATCCTTTCATCCATTTGAGAAAAACAAACAATCATATAGAGCAGATGGTAAAAAGATGATAAACCTTCAAATATAGAGGTTTCAACCAAGCAAAGTCCAACAGAATCAAGCAGGGGAGGGGTATGCAAAGCAAATGTGAAGAAAATATGTGATTACAAATATTCCCACTCTCTTTTTACTCCAAGGATTCCATAGGATGTAACTTCATATAGGGAACCCCAAAACAAAGGAGATTAGGCTGAATTTGACTAGAAAACTCAAAGCTTCATCACTCTTATTCCTCAACGTGGGTAAGTCACACCCATAATTACTCAACATCAAGTGACAACCTCTTTCCAATTTAGTCTTTCAATTCCATGATCACACACTCACTATATACTAACCTTAAATCCACCTTTTGCAAACAGTTCTTTAATCGACCCATACAAAGAGGGAAACAAGTGTACGGGGTAATCACAGGACAAAGGCATGTACAAACGAGGATAGCGAGTTTTAAAGCCATTTTTTAAACCTAGTAACAATGATAATGCTATAACTATTGCGCGTTAAGGCATGCCCGCCTGGGGCTTCAGTTTCATAAGACAACTTGTAAAACGGTTCAAAAGGATGAACACATCATCCTTTCATCACATCATCAAACTTGAGATTCTTAACAAATATCATAAGCTTCATGACATGACAAAGGGTCTTTAAAAAAAAACACTTGATTTGGATTACCGTACTTGAAACACATTAAGGGGATTTTTAAATATGAACCCAATTAATCAGCACGATAGCTTAGGCCTCATAGCATACACAATTATCCAAGGGAAGCAAAAGACTGTCACCTCTCTCTGGGTCATCTTAGTCCTTAAAGGTGATTGATCCTAACCAAAAACCCAAGAGACTCATGTACAACTTTACCTTTAAAAGTTCATTAGGAATGATATGCAATGCAGTTTTGAATCAAGCAAAAAAAAAAAATAGACAAGTACCATTATTGACTAAAAAGAGACTCCCAATTTCGTACAAAGTACAAGGATGATGTTACATCCCGTGTTTCCATGCATTAGAAAGTGTACGAGTTAAGTGACATTAGTAATGAAAATGAGGTTATTCCCCAAGCTTATAGGTGGTTAAAATAATTTTCGTCGAGGTTCAAAATTTATTTGAATGAAATACGGTCCAAAGCTATAACATCCCGTATTTTTGGACTAGAAAAATTGAACCATCAAACATGAGTAAATTTACTTGAGCCCTGAGGATTTGGTCATATTTAAGCATGAAAATCAAGAACTCAGTGTATACAAGAAATGAAGTCCCGAAATGATTTAAGATGGAAAAGTATGACGACGATGATTGCAAATAAGAGCTTTTGTGTGTGGCAAAAGAGACTACGGGCTAATGCTATATCTCATGATTGTGGTAATAAGTATAGAGAAAGTGTGCTAAAATGATTACCTATTTAAAACTGAGATCAAGAGACTAGTTATGTGAAAAAATTAAAAGTGGCCGAAGGTAGCGTGAGACAAAATGATTAGTTAAAATATTTGGATGATGCTAAGAGGACAACATTTATATGCGGGTCCCACAAAGGGATAATCATCATTATAGATAATATTGGGTAAGGCAAATGTTTGGTCCAAGGGCAGTACGTGTTTCATTCTTATGCAATTATAGGAAGTTGCATAATTCACCAGATGTCATGTTAAGTGATGGTAGGAGTGCTATCTGTCCTTGTCATGTGAATTAGACAAAAGTGGAATTAACCAATTTCTTTTGGAGGAACAAATAGATGGAAGGAAACACCACATTGCTGAAACATCTTATTTTCATACAAATTGCCTTGAAGGAGCAAACCGAAAAAAAAAAACGTGGGCAGCAACTATATTCATTTGAGAACCCATTTGAAAGTTTTTTTATCTTTGAAGTGTATATAGAAGCACTCGACTTGAGTACTTATATAGGAGATAGTTCAAAGAAGGTATTTCAACAAGTATTTTAAAAATTCAGGTGCAATTTGGGCTTTCTCTTCCTATTGGGTAAAAATTTTGTTTGGATTTTATTATGTATTAAAAAAGGACTCCCCGGGTGGTGATGGAAACCGTGGTTGATGTCGTGTTGTTATAGTTGGAATATGGGGTTTCCTTGATGAGTTACGTTTGGACTTGAGTTGATGGTGGGTTGTTCTTATTGTTTTATGAATCGGGAAGTATAGGTGGGGGGAAATTAAAATTTATTAAAAACTATCTTGTCCTCGTTATAAGGTATTTTGAAGTTTTATGGACCATATGTTTGTTTTGAGTTATATTTTATTGTTGGGCTTTTTTATATGGAATGGGAGGTCAATGATATGGGAGATTTCCCCCTTCGTTTTTGAATCAAGTTATCAATTGATATATCGATATCGGCTTCAAAGTCTTGCATATTCTTACAATTATAGGTTTGGCATATTAATTGTAAATTTTTGGTTGATTGAGTTTCTTGGACGAGATTTTGTT
>NW_026726650.1:0-39943 GCF_029784015.1 Lycium ferocissimum | reverse complement strand
ATTTTCTTTGATTTGCTTGGTCCCGCAGTCTTCCATAGCTTATTATATGAACTTAAACCCTCGTAACCATGAGATAGGTGCATACAATCTCACATATCCTAGGAATTCCTCCAAGTCTACACTTAAACAACTAATGCCTAATAGATTTCACGTACAAAACTACGAGGTATAACGGAAATGCTCGAAGATACGTGAAGGAGGCAAATCTAAGAAACTCACATTTGTCATTCCATTTTTCAGGAAAAGGCACGTAGTCTGCCGGTATAATGTCAGAGGTCCTAACTCGGACAAAATGCTCGAGCCAGCCTCGGTCTCTATCCTCATCAACACTGGAAAGAATTGGATTTTTTCCTCGTTTGGAGACCTTTATCACACCTCCGCAGAAGATCCTCAGGCAATATAACCGAATGAAGTGCGCCAACGTAAAATCTTTGTTGATGTTGTTCTCCAAAAGACGAAGGCAGGCCACGATCCTCCAAATATTCTGGCCAATCTGGGTAAGGCACACATTATGCGTTTGGCACATTTCAAGAATGACCAGATCAATCGGAGGGTTGAGCTTGAGAGTAAACAGATACGTGTATAGAAACCCTTCTTTATAATTGGTGACAGATTCGTCATCACCAGGAGCAAAAACTTGTACGGGGCGGTTGTCCCAGCCACACTGGGCTCTAACTCGAGGAAGACGATCTTCTTTAATCAACGAGGCGTAACGTCTCACATCGTAACCCCAGTCAGAAGTCTGCACTGCTTTTTCAACGACGAATTCGTGGTTAAAATTAGGCTTCGAAGGTATTATGTCTTTGGCCGTCGGCTGAAAAGGTACTTTACCCCCGGGATTGGTAGCAGGTTCGGCATTCGGAGAAGAAATCGATGGCATGTTCTGGTAAGCAGAGTCAGTATTCGTTGACATTTTGAGTTTGAAAGATCAAATATGAAGTTATGAAGATCAAATATGAAGAGATGAAGATCAAAGATGAAGATATGAAGGTTTGGTTTGAAGATATGAAGGTTTGGTTTGAAGGTATGAAGATTTGAAGACTTGCTATATGAAGATATGGAGGTTTCGAGATAAACAAACGGAGTTAGCAGAAATTCAAGAAGATTTGCTGGAAAATGAAGAAGATTTTGAGATCCCGAAGCAAATAAAGCGAAGAGCGGAACTGAATGAACAGTGAAAGTAAAAAGTGAAAAGTGAAAAAAACGATTTACTTATAGGCGAATTTACCGTGATTTTAAGTTACCTAAGCCGACCAATCGAGAAAGGACACATGTCCGGAATTTAATGAGACATGACTTGAAGCGACGCGACCCCGAGGCGATTATCGAAGTCGTCAACCGAAGGCGACACGTGGCCGAAGACAGAAGGATGTGGCTTGAAAAGACGTTTTAGTTCTCGCTTATTTTCGAGGTAAGAATAAACTTACTGGGGAAGTCACCGAAAGAATTTTGTCCACTTCCCGTCACTTCGGTACAACTTTGGTCCAGAAAGTGTGGGGACTATACGCGTATATGGTAAAAAATCGGGTCAACTTGTCTCCGATAAGAACCGGAGTGAAAGATAAAGCCGAGGGGTAACGAACACATTCGACTCTGCTTCAACACCGAGGGTATTTTACCGGACACGGTAAATCCAAGCCTAAAGAGCACACTCAATATAGGTTCGGATAGTCACCATGGAGCAGCCACGCGTCATCCAACTGTCCGCCAATTGCGGCGACAACAAAGATGGGTGTCGACATCGATTTTACGGACAAATTTCTTTATCCATTTTAGAGTTTTTTAGAAAGGCTTTTTATACATTGTACTAGGGCCCATTTATTGTTACCTATAAATAGAGGGCAACCCCTTCCTTTTTGAGGTTAACTTTTACTATTCAACAAAATTGTAATCAGAAGAGTGTTATAAATATTTCCTCAAGTATTTTGGCTCGGCTATAAGAAGTTTCTCCCAGACCGGACCAATTTGCAGCACTTGTCAACTCTTCCTCTCTAGTTTCTATTGCTATTACTTAATAATATTTGCTATTACTTATTACTTACTACTTACTAGTATATATCATTACATATTCGATAAAACCTTATATTATCAACTAAATCCATCCACATATCCTATTCACCACTTACAAATTTAATTGTTACCCACTATTTGGGGGGTAAATAGATATGTTCGTTTATTTTGAGAAAATGTGTTCATAGTAATTCATGTGATTATCGTGGTCTTATTACTCCAGCAGTTATACAATCAATTGTTGATAAATATGAAGATTAATAAGATGTTGATACATTAAAATGCTCTTATAAAATTGAACATCTTTATCTTTAAGAAGATTTAAATTTTTAAATTTTACTATTTAAAAAGAATATCACAATAACAAAATTGTCATTTAATATTTTTCTAATTAGGTTTTAAACTAATTAAAGTGTTAACCATCAAACCTTTTCTTATTTGAACTAACTACTAAGTAACCTTTTCTTACCAATATAAATTCTTGTTTTTCTAATATTTAGGAATACGAAATCGTTTCACTTAGCTCATTTAAAGTAGATGATAGGTATTGAGGGCCAAAAACACTGAAGCTGATTTAATATAGGTATGTGTTTGGATAAGAGTGTTGATAAATAGCCAGTGTTGATAAATAGCCGTTGAAATTCTTGGTAATAAAGTTTTGATAAATACTTTTTTCTGTCAAAATGATGTAAATGCCGTTAAAGTAATTTATGCTATAAGGATGTGATTTTTGCTAAATTTTAAATTCGAATTAATTTAAGTATAAAATCATTTATGTCTCTATTACAAACTTGATTAAAAAAGATTACTTTCGATAAAAAGTAAGTATATCTTATGATAAAATAAAATATAATCAACATTAGTTTTTATAATCACAACACAAACGAATTTTAAAACGTAAAGAAGATGAAGGGTGATTTAAAAGAGAAAACTTAACAATTATCAAGTCAACAACACAAAAAGACCAAATTTATTTTGTTTGTTAAACAAAAAGACCAAATCTAACTAAATATTGTTTATTACGAGGTGCTAGGTAATATGTAAAACATAGCATATGGCATCTCATATAATAAAATATGTACACTTATGAATATTGTGCAACTAATTTAACTAAATTCATCATCCTTGCATGTTCAGATTCGAGTCCGTTACGTTTTGCACCCCTAACGTATGTCCTCTTTTGCGATTCACACCTTATTCTAATTTTTTTTATGATTTGCACTCTAACCTCTTTATGCTTTTGCAAAACAGTGAAAACACTCTTTTTTTATTTTAAGTTTCCACAAGGGCAAAATTAGAAATACAAATAATAAAAAAAATAAATGGCACAAAATTAAGAAAGAATAAGAAAATGATGGTCTCTGATTATGGTTCAAATCCAATTGACCGGAACAATCTCACCATTTTTCTTTTGAACAATCCCTCCATCACTTTAGACCGCAACAAACTCACTGAACAAATCCCAAAAACATTTGGGAAAAAATCCCAGATCTTTACCTTTCCCATAACAGCCTCACTGGACCAGTGCCAACATCTTTAGGTGAGTTGAACTTTACCATACTTGATTTCTCAAGGAACAAGCTTGAAGGTGATATTTCTTTCTTGTTTGGGAAGAACGAGACAATTAGATAATTGATTGATCGAGGAATACACCGGAGTTTGATCTATGTCACATTAGGCAATTACAGAGACACCAATCAATGTACTGATAAAGGCCATTGAAAGTTTGGTCCATGTGCTCTAATATCAAGGTGTCAAAGTCTCTGTAAGCTGAGAGCATGCAGCTTCATTTTCTTAGTTTTGTGCTTTTATTCTTTTTATTTTTTGTATTTCCAATTTTGCTCTTGTGGAAATTATAAAAAAAGAGTGTTTTCATTGTTTTGCAAAAGCATAAAGAAATTAGGGTGCGAATCATAAAAAAAATTAGAATAGATGTGTTAATTAGCATTATGACATACGTTAAGAAGAAATCTGACTCTTCGTATTCCATAAGAGACAAAGTAGTCATTTAACTATTTTCCAAATATGTAGCATTTTAAAATTAATTAAAAAATAAATTTTTAACTCTAATTAAAAACCTACTTAGGTTAGAAGAAGACATCTATAAAAAACCAAATAATGAACGCGACTGTTTCTACTCACTATTGCCGTTCAGGTTCGTCCAGACCACTTTCACACCTTTAATTTTCTTTTCTTCTTCTTTATGCTTTGAATACTATCGTGTTGAAATCCAACTTTAGTTCTTCTTGGATACCTTTTTAAGCTTGAGTATAACTTAATAAGATAACTATATTTAGGCTTACATAAATCATTATTCATTATTGTTTTTGGGTTTGTTACACTGGATATTTTGTTGTTGTTTTTGTTGTTTTGAAGACTCAATTACATCAGATATTGAAGAATCACAGCGTTACGAAGCCATATGTTTTAAAGAAAGTTGCCTAGGAGGTTTATGATTGATGAGTTTTTGCACTTAATTTGAAAAAAAAAAAAAAAGATGAATCTATCGTTTTTCTCATATCAAAGAATAGTGTGTGGATTTCCGTTCTTATGCACATGAGTTATTGCTTTCTTTCTCTTGTTTATATTTGTTTTGCATGAATTTTTTTCATGATTTCCTTTGCTTTTCCACACTTCTTCTTTGGTAAGGATCTGGCCATGTGATCAGAAGAATTTAAATTGAATGTAAGGTTGTGTGGCTGGGCAGTAAAAGATCGTCAGGTAATCAATATACCTTTGTTATGGTTTAATTAATAGTATTTTAATTGATTTGCAGTCATCGTCCAATCTCCTTACACTTATGGTTACCATATATTCGAAAAGAGGCATTATACTAATTTATCTATATTATTATATTAAAAAAGCACGAAGGTTTAAAAATGTTAGATTGAATTTTTTGTCTTTAGACTCTACAATAAATAAAATAGTTATTTAATTATTTTCACTAAAAATTTGATATTAAATATGTCTTTGTCTGAGTTGTGCACCAAAAAATTAGGACTTTGAAATCAATTAAGAATCATTTATTTTTTTTCATAATATTTAGGAGTTGAAAATTTACTAAAATTTTGGTTACTAAACCGTTCCTTATTTTGAGTTATGTACCTAAAATTTAAAATTTTAAAAATTAATTAAAATATGTATGCCGCACTATAGATATGTTATTTTGAGTTATGTACCTAATATTTAGAATCTTAAAAATTAATTAAAATATGTGTGCCGCACTATAGATATGAAAAAGATTCTGTTGAACTTATGCAATTTCTGAAAACAAAATTTAATTGCTTTAATATGTATTTGCCGTGGGAGTGTAAGCTTACAAACACTTCTAATGTGACATGTTTTGTAGTTATTATAGCTGCTTGTGTTATTTTCTAAGTGGAGTTAAGATGGTATTGGAACTCTATTTTCAATTACAAATTCTGAGAATTATATTATAGTAATTGATTTCAAAATAAAAAATGTTATACATTAATGAAATTTAAGAGATGATCCAAATTACTGTATATTAAAAGCACGAAGTTGTCCTTTAATAATATTTAGGAGTTTAAAATCAACTAAAATTATTTATTAAATATTTCCTTATTTGAGTACATTTAAATTGGATTTGAATAATATTGTTTTCCTTGTTTAAAGTTTAAGGAAGAAAATACCAATTGGAAGAGCAAATCCCAATATTTGATTTGAAATTTGTTTCCATATTCGATGCTTTATTTTAGGCATAATTTCATTTAATTTAGGGGCAAGCTGCATTATGAATAAACGGATGATTAATTAGTTCATCCACGGTTCAATTACCAGATCATTATAAAGCAAACAATTTGTCACAAAATCTATTGCCATATACGCAAACACTGTCCATAAACTCATCCTATAATTTTGATGAACGTTGAATGAACAAATAAAAATTCTATAGACATAACTTACAAAGAGCAAAATTGTCATTTACTATTTTTATCAAGTCACTATTATTATATTAATAGTCATTTAGTGTACGTGTGTTACATGTGTACATCGTGTCAATTAATACAAAATATATATAAGAAGAAATAATTATTGAAAAATACTTAAAGTAGAGGCCGCATTGAATAGAATTGTAAATTAGTTTTTTCCTAATATTTAGAAATTACAAGAAAGAAAATTCTTAATTAAATCATTCCTTATTCGAATGAACAAAGAAGTCCTAATATTTAAGACTTTTAAATCAATTAAAATTTTATTTAGATAAATCGTTAAAAGGGGGAAAACTCGTGACAGTTCAGAATTAACTAAACCACAAAATTATAAAATCATGGACGTAAGAATAATTTATGTTATAAAAAAAGTAGAAGGAAAGTTACCTTTTCCAACAAGGAAACTCCACAATAATTCTTTTGTTCTTCGTCCTTTTATTTAATCACACAAGGCCAATTTTGCCTCTTTATTTCCTTTCATAGGAGACTATTTGCAATTCTTAAAATTTCAATCAATAATTATTTATTTTAAAAGTTTGGTTATTAATTTTTTTTTTCTATTTTTCAAATTTCCACCATTAGCTTTTGAAATACTCCCTCCGTTCACTTTTACTTGTCCACTATTTCAAAAAATAGATTTTCACTTTTACTTGTCACTTTTAGCATATCAAGAAAAGACAATTTATTTTTTTCTGCTTTACCCATAGTATTAATTACTCACTTCAAATCATTTTTCAAATCTAATAAAAATATGCACCAATTAATATGAGTATATTGGTAAATTATGCACTTTATTTATTATAAACAACGTGAAAAGTTTGAAGTGGATAAGTAAAAGTAAACGGAGGGAGTAGTAATCATTGTTGAAAAAAAGATAGTGATCATTCATTTACGATAAAAATTTAATACTTATTTGTTGAAAAGGGAACAGAGCAAAGCTTGGCAAATATAACTTTCTATTGACAATTGGCTTCAAGAGAAGTCAACGACGACATAAAGTAAAATTAGAAAACAAAAATAAATTAAGGTACTTATTTATATTTCCAAGTGAAATTGTAAGTACGTTGAAGGCCAAGCTGCCAAGTACGATGAACCTTACCGAAAATAGCGTTCGTCTTTCTAATCCTTTAAAAATAGAGTTCACATTGAACATAATTGTAAAATAATTTTTTTCCCTAATGTGTAGGACTATAAAATTCACTTTTTATTTATTAAATCATTAATTATTTGAGCGAATTAAGAAATCCTAATATTTATGACTTTAAACTAAATATTGAGCGTTGATTTCTCTTGAAGTAATATAGATATAGATAAACTTTTCAATATAGACTAAAATTTTAATTATTCAATCTTATAATTACATGAATATTCTATACACTAAACTTAAAAATCCATTAAAGTTTGATCATTAAAACTTTCCTTATTTGAACTATGTACCTAAAATTTAGGACTATTTTAAATTAATAATATGGAATGGAGTCACCAAGAAAACTTTCAATACAATTGTGACATGTGAATCGGAAAACAAACATATAAATCTTCTGGGATTCTGCAACTTCGATTTTCTTTTAATTTATGACCTTTGATTAATTAAAAAAACATAATTTCACCATATGACAAATAATACAAAAGTAATTCCGTTTAACTATATAAGGAATAAAACGATCTTTTTATTTCAACGAGAATTGTAAAAAGTTGTTGGATTGGATAGTAGACACCAACGCGAATTATGAGTCATAGTATTAATTTGGAACCACACACACTTTTGTTCAATATGAAATATGATTTTCTATCATCTTTGATGAAAAAATCGGAGATTAAAGTATGAATATATCTCATATGTGATTGAACGAGGATTGCTTTCAAAGATGTTTTAGTTCTTACTTTTGACTTTCTTTATCCGTGGTAGTTAATAACTTATAAGAATATATATGAATTATGCATCATTAGAGATTAATTTATATTGATTGTTATTAAGGTCAAAATTGACGAACCGGAGATCACCTTGAGATTTGTGTAGATTGTAATAGCTCAACATCAATACTTTGAGAACTTGTGTTGACATGTAGTAGTTCATCGTAGAAGTCACGCTTTTACGACTTTCGAACGAAATGATTTGTCTATATCAATTGCTCCGATCATGTAAACGCATAGCTAAAAGTCAATTTAGCGACGAAGTTCGCAGCTAAGTCCATTTTTTCTGTGGTGTTTGCTATCAAATAAGGTATGCGCTTTGTTTGCGCGAACACTAAACTAGTTTATAAAATAAACTTCAACACCTAAAACTGTTTTTCAACATTAATGTTTATCAGATACTTTTAATCAGCTAACGTGAATATGAAAATTCATATAATCAATCAATTGAACTAATAAAATTTGATCTTGATGATTGGTTGTAAAAACGTTTTTGTAAGAATTTAAATATGATTTTTCAGAATTTTGAAGCAAATCCCAGGCTGGAGTTCACCAAGTATAAGAAAAGGCCGGTCATCCAAAGAGAAGGTGAACCAGCCTCCAAAGGTGCACAAATTAGAAACAGCTTTAGCATTAGTCAAATCAAGTGTGCTACCAAAACTCTTTGGACAAAAATCCAAAAAGAAAAATGTGCCCTTCACAGTCTTACCCCCTTTTCAGCCAAGAAATTGTATAATTGTCATTGATTTCATAGTAATCCAAGTTCACATTCAATTAGTCCATTCGTCTCAATTAGAGGTGTTAAATTGGTGAATTGGATTGAACTGAGCAATTGCACACATTTGTAGTTGCAATTCAAGTTAAAATAGTTAAACTTCAGCTATATATACATGAATTTAAAATAATAATGGCTGGAATTAGTGAGGAGGTGCGAAAGGTTGGTTGTAACAGGAATGAGAGAGGCAGAGGTAGGTCGAAGAAGAACTAAGGGGAGGTGATTATACAGGAATCTGACGCAGCTTCAGCTGACCGAGAATATGACCTTAGATAGGAAGGTATAGAGGTTGAAGCTTAGGATAGATGGTTAGTATGTAGCTGAGAGTTGTCGCATGTTGTGTGGGAGAGGCAAGAGGCTATTACCTTCCTGTCCTTCCTTTAAGTAGTATTATTTAGTTGTCGGGTAGTTTCTTATTCTGTATTATGTTTTACTATATTTGTTGCTACACTTGTCTTATATCTTGCTAATTTGTTATTTTATTTTTGTTATAATCATGAGTTGGTACATTTCTTTGAGCAAGCCGAGGGTCTATCGGAAACAACCTCTCTCTACCTCACAAATGTAGGAATAAGTTCTGCGTAAATTCTACCCTTTCCAGACTCCACATGTAGAATTACACCGTGTATGTTGTTGTAATGATTGAAATAAGGAAAAAGTGCACTTCGCAGTCTTACTTGATTTTGTCTGATTATAGCACCCTTTTCAGCCGAGAAATTGTATAATTGTCATTGATTTGCCTGAATTGTCATTGATTTGGTAGATAAATAATTCAAGGTCACATCAATTAGATAAAATAATTCAAGGTCACATCAATTAGTGCATCCGTCTCAATTAGAGGTGTTAAAGGGTGAATTGAACTGAATTTGACCGAATTCTCACGGTTTTACTTGAAATTCAAGTTAAAATAGCTGAACTTTAGTTAATAGACATGAATTTCAAATAATAATGATTGAAAGCGGTGAGGAGGTGCGAGAGGTTGGCTGTAGCAGATAGTTAGGAGAGATAGAGCGAGTAAAGAAAAATTGGAGGGGAAGGGGGGGGGGGGGGGGGGAGGGATGATTAGACGGGACATGCGCGGTTTCAATCGATTGGGCGGACACGACCTTAAATAGGAAGGTATGAAGGTCGAGGATTAAGGTAAATGGTTAGTATGTAGTTGAGTGTTGTCGCACGCTGTGTGGGAAAGGCAGGGGCTCACCCTTCTCTCCTTCCTTTTAGTAGTATTTAGTTATCGCGTAGTTTCTTATTCTCTAATATGTATTACTATATCTATCGTTGCTCTTGTCTTGTAACTTGTTGTTTTATTTTTCTTACAATCCTGCGTTGGTTCATTTCTTTTTTAGGCAATATCGAGACAAATTGATCTCTACCTCACAGGTAGGAGTCTTGTGTACATCTCTCACTTTCTTGAATTCTGCGAGTGGAATTACACTTTGTATGTTATTGTTGTAATGATTGAAATCAGACAGAAATAATTAGGTTTTAGCCCCACATTGATCTTAATTTTATAAGCTGATGAATTTCTTCATGACATAACTTTTGCCACACACTTCCGAAGTGAGTCAGCATTCGCCGCCCTTCCTTAGATTTCCATATTTCTCTATAATTGTTTAAATCTATTGCATGTGATATGAGCCTTTTTCTTTTTCTTGTTCCAAACATGTGGGTCATCATGAGTATGATTTTTTTTTTTTTTTTTTGGATGATGAAGTGAAATTCTGTTTTAATATGTTAAAGTGAGGCTGAATTCTTATATTGAACTAAAAGAGTTACCATAATTAGCAATGGTCAATGGTACTATTTAATTATAAGGTGAAAATACTAGTTACAGGAGACTTAAGGTTTCTTCTCGTAGAACCGAATTTTCAACAATTACGAGTTGGATTATCGATCGACAGAAATCCTCACGACGCAGATGAATTTTCTTTGTCCACAGCCTAAAACCCCCCTAACTATTGTAGAGATTGAATCGATCTTCATTGTTCAGAGCCTTAGTCATTCTATTATTGTATTTTGAAAAATGGGTTCTTTTCGATACTCAGTAATTAACAGTGTTTGCATAGGCTAGTATATAAGAATTTAGGTGTAGGATTAATAATGGGATAACATGCTAGTTAGCAATCCCTTGTGAATGAATCCGATCCAATGATATTTTCCAACAACAAATTATTGAGAAATTTCAAATGAATTTGCAACCTAAATAACATTATAATTTTACAATTGCTTCAAAAAGTAAAATACATTTAGTAGAAAATCTAAGTTATTTCTATATATTAATAATGTGAAAAAATTTATAAGTCAGCTAAAAGATAGTTAAGCATCACCTTTTATAATATGTGATATCAACATCTTCGAAATTAAGGCAACTAATCTACTACTATATAAAAAGTTAAAATTTACTGATAGTTTACATTTTTTCAATGTTATGACTGTATATATGGTGAAAAAAAGAGAGAGACTATATATTGATGAGCAAAGATGTTCAAACTCCACGTATTCTTTGACATATTAAAGTGAAGTGCATGTGCTCATGAAACTTCTATATATCTCTTATCCTAGACAAGACAAATCATTTCATGTAGAAAAGAGATCGATTAAAAAATATCCAGTCGAAGTGTCACGTTAGCTCTAAAGAAAAAGATGAATGCTTGATGGAGAAAGAGCACAAAAAGCGAAAAATAGAAAGAAACGTGCCACCTTCCAAAAACACTAGCACTTTCTAAGAAGCTACATATTTTATCTGTTATAATTTATGTGACACGCTTTCTTTTAAAGATGAATTCAATATTAATTATGGTATCGAGCTTATTTGAATTTAGTACTTTTGACACAGAATATAAATTTTAGTGTAAAAATTCATTAAAACTAGAACAAATGTGGATATGAATCCATAACTTTAAAATATAATGGATTCAATGCTAAAAAATTTAAAGATTGAACCCTTATAACTTAATTTCTGAATCCGCCTCTACTTTCCCTGCTAACCTGTTATATATTTCTATATCTAGAAGAAATTTAACTTTAAATTTCTCATTTAATCTTAAATCAAAATGATTTATAACCACACAAGTTTAACCATCTTTAGTTTTTCTTTTGTCACTTCGCGATCAACGGTGGTTGGGTCAGAATTATCACTAAGGAGAGTCAACTTACAAAAAAGTAAGCATGAAGAAGCTAAGAAAATTCAACATAATATATATGCAAAGGCCAATCCAAGATTTAAGATCTATCGGTTCAATTTTCAAGACTCTTAGCACAGATCAATTGTATTTTAAAAGTAGGCTTCAAATATACTATTTAATTTGTCGAAATTTTAGTAAACTTATATACGAATTTATGCTACATTTCAAAAATACTAATTTAAGATGAATTTGGTTCCGCAACATTAGATCTGCCTTTGCATATATACACAAAAATATCACCTACACAGTATAAATTTTTTGGGAAGAGGTGTCAATTGACACCCTTAAATAAAAGTAGCTCTGTTATATGTACTCAATCAAATACATAGCTTGTTTAGCCAAACTTCTAAAATCAGCTTATTTTGAAAAGTTTTTTTTTTTTTTTTTGTTTTTTGAAAAGTGCTTTTTAAAAAAGTGTTTTTAAGTGTAAATTAATTTAAAAGTACTTCCGGAAAAGTGTTTAACCAAGCTTTTAAAAAGTGTTTTTAAGTGTATTTTCTCAAAAGTGCTTCCGGGAAAGAGCTACTTTTTTTTAGCTTCTGAAAAATTGATTCTGCTAGTCCCAAAATTTTTTCTAAATAAGCACTTTTTAAAAAAAAAAAAAAAGTATTGGAGAAAAATAAGTTTGACCAAACAGTCACATAATAAAAATGCTAAGGAGGGACTAGTATAAGTAGTAGAAACTTTTTGCACCAGAAGTGATCTCCATGTACTTTATATCTATCCAATACTAGTATCTATCAAGAGAAGAAAAAAAAAAAAACAGAACATCCTATATAGTCCATGGCAACAGCAGCCATTGGAACAACAGAAGACGAGACGATCAGTCTGAAAATCAGGCAGCCACCGTCGAAAACGAAGTGCCCGGCGCCATTTCTATTGAAAACTTATGAACTTTTGGAAGAAGAGAATAATAATAAGGTAGTTTCATGGAATGAAGAGGGCACTGGATTTGTTGTGTGGTCTCCTGATGAATTTTCTGAACTCATGTTGCCTAGATATTTCAAACACAATAATTTCTCGAGTTTCATTCGACAACTTAATACCTATGTAAGTTTCTCTCTTAATCTCTCTTTGTCCAATACACATATGTGTTTATGTGTATTAATGTTGAAATATGTAACCATATCATCAAAAAGCTTTAAGTTTGGAGAGAGTTTGCTTTCATTTGTTATGTCTCAACACTTCTTTTACGTATGAGAGTGATTTTTTTTCATTGACTATATAGCATGTGAAATCTTTTTTTTGGCTTTTTTAGTGGCGGTGAGATTTGAACTCAGGATCGAGTTTGTTATCATATCATTATGAATTGTGTGACTATCTCATTCAAGAACTTAAGCTGTTAGAGAGAACGCACTTTAATTTTGTTGTGTCTCCACCCGCCCCTTTACGTATGGGCATGATCTTTTTCATTGGCCAAATACTTGAAATCCTTTTTTTTTTTTTTTGAGTCGCGATGAGATTTAAACTCAGGACCTTTTGATACCATGTTAAAGTTCGATTAAGTTATTAGAGAGAGCACATGTTATGTCTGAACATGTATTTGTTAGAATTAATGTTCAAGATATTGAGTTGTCCCGGTAGAATCTCACTTCACAAGCTAATATTTTGGCTTGAGTTGAGTCTAAAGTTTATTTTCTTAACAGTATATCTATATGTACATTTTTGTGTATATTTTTCTATGTTTTACATATGAAATACGATTAGTTTGTATAAAGAACTTTAAGGGATATAGGAAAATATTGAACGCAGGCATGTATTTCTTTGTTGCTGTATTATTTGCAGCTTTTTTTCTGTAGTCAAAATGGCTGGCAAGCTAAAACTGATCCAAGAATTGGAAACCATCCTAGTCCAAATTAAAGTCAATTTAATCACAAACTTGTTTTAAAATTTTGGAAAACCAGTTTTATTTTGACTTAAACTAGACAACTTTTTAGAATGTGGTATATATGACTTCTAAAATAAATTAGAGCTGTACAACATAGACTAGCATATATGAATGTTGAACAAAATTTTAACTTTACTATTGCAGTTCTATTTATCTTCTCTAGACTGCTAGTCAGTAGCAGAATCAGGAAATTTAATAGGTAGATTCAAAAGAAAATGTGATCTAAAGCAAATTTTGAACTATCTCTGCTATTACAATGAAAATTTTCCTTATGCCACGCGACTCAAACGTTTATGTGTGTGTGTATAATAGGAAAATAAATTATTTTTTCCAATTTATGCAGTACAATTTTACCGATGAAGGGAATTCAGTTAAACCCCCGAATTAATTGGTTGAGGCTCCGCCACTGTTGCTAGCCATCCACTCTCTAGACAACATTCCTTTAAAAAGACGAAATTCAAGATGTAGAGTCAGTAGGTTCAAAATGAGCACAATCTTATTGTATGGATAAATTTTAAATTCTTTTGTGTATGTAGACGTTGCTCGAGCCGAATTAAGTTATAACTTCAGTTGAACACACAGAACTAGCTCTAAATTCGTCTCTGCTGTCAGTTTGTTGAATTTTGTTACATATATAGTTAGCCATTTTTTTATGTTAACTAATCTTAATTTTTTTTTTTTAAATAAAAATAAATAGGGATTCAAGAAAGTGGCATCAAAAAGGTGGGAATTCTCCCATGAGGAGTTCAAGAGAGGAAGTAAACATTTGCTTGCAAAAATCACAAGAAAGAAAAGTGACCCTAGTGTCTTTCCTTCATATTTAAAGCCTTCTCAAGAAATTACAAATGTGGCCACAAAAGAAGAGAATGTTAATCAGCAGCTGCTTATGGTGGAGAATCAGAATTTAAGAAAAAAGAGGCTAGAATTGCAAATGCAAATTGCTCATTTCAAAACTTTGGAAACAAAATTGTTGAAATGTCTTTCTCAGTATGTGGGAAATCAAAAAAATAAAGTTAGAAGGCTTTGTTAGGTAGCTAAGTGAAACTAGTTACTTCCATCCCCTTATATTCACTGACAGTGCAAAAAATACTACATTATCGGTGAAATTTTACCTTCCATCGCAGTTTAGTTGCTTTATTTTTCAAGTTAGAAATTTCATTTATTATGAGTAATTACCTTTTAAGTTATCTAATACCGAAAAATTATTATGCATTACTGTCAATGTACAAAAATTAAGGCTAAAACTCTTTAACAAATAGGAGAGGAAAAGGGAAAAAGAGCCCAATTATTGTTTTCAACATTTTGACTAGAGAATTTTCACATGTTGAACTTAACATAAGAAAATTCTTCTTTTTGAAATTCAGGTGTTTGTTCATGAACAAAATTCATAATTATATACCTCAACACTTCTCTTATCAAGTTTTTTTTTTTTTTTTTTTTTAAATATAATTATTTTACTATCCAAGTGATCTTGTTGATGACAAAATGGACCACTTTTCTTCATTGAACGGTATACATATACAGACAAGTATAAAGCCTGTCTAATTTGGGGACACATAAAGGTCCTGTTCTTCTGTGGGATATAGCGGTGTGCAGGATTCTCTAGTGAACAAATGAACAAATTACTAGAACATATCTCATATATATATATATATATATATATATATATATATATATATTAGAAAATCCAATTCAAATCATATTACGAAAATACAATTTAAATAAAATATTACAACTCTCTTCGATGAGAGAGAAGAAGTTGTGTAGAGCAAGAATAAGCAAGCACACCCAGATAAGCACCGCCTAGCGAAGGGGGGACAAGAAAAGCTATAAACCCAAATCCTTAGACCCTTCTTTCTAAAAGGGGGTATCGGAGGCACCTCATCTTCTTATTTCGTCATTGCTAATTCCCGTTAGGCTAAAGTGCTTCGCATTTTCTTCTCCACGTTAGTTCAGACTTTGCTGACCAGTGACCCGGTAAAAAAAAAAAAAAAAAAAAAAAAAAAGAGTAAATAAAACGCACCATAGAAGGATTCTAAATTTGGAGATCACATAAAAGCATATCAAGATTCCGGTATAAAATTTTAGGGGTAATACTTATACCGAAATTAAAAATACAACCAAACGAAATATAAAATAATATTTTAACCATGATAGTTTTCATAATTCCAGTAACCAAATGAGCCCTAAAAGTTCTACTGAATTCACGAACAAAAGCCTAATCGACTCGAATTTCGTTAGAAGCTCGATTGGACTTGACTCGACTCAACTCGAACTCTATACAGAGCTCGATTGAACTCGACTCGACGCCCAGGCCTACTCATAACTTGGCATATTTCTTGAGATTCACAGCAGCATCTTTGACTTTTTCTGGTACAACCATATTAGTCTTGACATTAACTCTTGATGTTGAAATCAAAATTCTAGTATTCCCCAAATTTGAAGAATTTTCACTCTTCCACAAATTCACTTCCCAAACATGAATAGATTTCCCAACATTGAGTGGTTTTGCCTCAGCATAAACAATTTCACCAAGATTTGCACTCTTGAGGTGGTGGATGCTGAGGTGGACCCCAGCCACCCTTTGAAAGTTGGACGCCACATGGGCGCCCATACTGGCTAGAGACTCGGCTATTAAAGCCGAGACTCCGCCATGCAACACCTCAAAAGGGTTGCAGCATTTTTCGGTCACTAGAAAGTGGCCGGAGATTTTCTGAGGGGAGATCTCTGAAATTTCGAAGCCAATTTCATGAAGTGGTGCATCTAAAATCTCTTTCTTTGGAATTGATGTTGTTGATGGATCCATTTTTTTTTTCTTTCTTTCCTTGAATTTTTATCTTGAGATGTTGAAATGTTGTTGGGGGTTGGAAGTTATATAGAAGTTTGTTTGTTGTTTTGGATTTTTTCTATTTTTGCTGAAAGTATAAAGATATCTGATTTTTTAAATAAGGAACAAGATTGATGATATATGATGATGCAGTTGTGTTTTCTTGGTGTTTGGTACTTTTCTTTTACAGATACGGATGTCGGGTCAGTCTGCGTGTTTCTTGATTATACTTGTACATGTTATTGTTTATTTTTTAGTTGTTTACTTTAATAAATTGGAAAATTTTCTTTCTCCAATTTCACTCTTATAGTTAAGTAACTATTTTTCAAATTAATTGAATTACTAGTAGTCAGTCGATGGACAACAAGTGAATATTTTTGTATTATCTTTGACTCTCGTTAGCAAGGAGGAACGGAGAAAGCTAGCTTAGCCGAAAAATAGTTATCGATTCAACAACGTAGAGTGTCCTCTTAATCTGCACAATACAATCAATAAAAATTATCTCCAAAATGATAATGACGTTGAATCAAAATCGAGATAAGAGGAGGCTATTTTAATTTTTTAATGTATCATTAATAAAGATAAATTATTAAAATTAGTATGCTCTTAAATGCTAACTGGACAAGTAAAAGAAAATATTGGAAATATATACATCATGATGACGATGCAATTGTACATGTTTTGCTTGTTGGTTGGTCACTTTTAGGTGTTGTATTTAAAGCTTCTAAAAATGGAACAACGTTACTTATAAAATCAATGCATACTGTAAATCTTAGCATGTCATTTATTTCTTTTCCTGATTTGTCAATTTTACATTTAATAAAAAGTTATGTACAGTTAAATTTTAATATAGTAAATTGATAGTGTTCTTACATTATCAATACATAAAAATTGAACTCTAATTTCTTTTGCCGGTGATCATACTAATATGAAAGAATTTAAGTTTGTACATTAGATTAGGGGCAGAGTCAGTACGGGGTTAGGAGGTATCCGAACCCTATAAACGCAAAAAATGACATTGTATATATAAGGTTAAAATTATATTTTATATGTATATTATAGATATTGAATCTCCTTGGCTTCTTCGTGTGTTTACTTTCTTATATTTTTTAACCTCTTTAATAAAAATACTTGTTCCACCACTACATTTAACTATGTAAATAATATTTAATAGGCTCATTGTAATTCTATCTCTAATAGGTTATCCACCCCATTTTAAGTTACCTCCACATTCTCAAAATAAATGCTACTCCGTTTGTAGTTATATTTTGATCTACCTGATTGTATAAATTACTTTTTCGTGATAAACGTAAAATCAAGCTAAAATAAAAAATATTTAAATTATAATAAAGAGAACATTTACACTATAACCATACTTAAATTTCAATTGCACGTGATATATTGCTAAATACTTATTCGTATTGGGATATTTACACCAAATCAACTAATTAACATAAATAATTAAAAATTAAACTAAGAATACATATCATTTAATCATGATTAAACGATAAATACATGTTTCACTTTGTTGTTTAAATATCTTTGCCAACTTGCACCAATGTTGTCATTTATTTATTTTTTAAGTTTGTCTCTCGATGTCGGGCGTCTGCTTTGGAGCCCCAACTAATTTGGATTGCAGTAACGTAAGGCCTATTAACAGGAAAAGTGCTCCCTACCAAAAAAAAATAAAAAATTGTTCTCTAAACTCGATTAATCCGAAACCTCCAATTAAAGACAAAAGGATCCTATCCATCCCACCGCAATTTTGGGTGGCGTTGTCATTTAATATATTGACGCAACAGAAAAGAATATCAACAATAATGCTTACATATTTAAGACACCACAGTATCATGCATGTTTTTCAGGGTAACTGACTTGAAACTTATCAACTAATTCAAAAACTTAAAAGACTTCTTTACTATAATATATATGCTTCTTGAAATGAGGGAATCTGATAACCAACTCCTTTTTTGTTTACTTATTCTTGACATAAGAACAAGTATCACGAGTTCGGCGTCAAAATGGCTTGTTTTTGGAGCTAATAGACAAAAATAGGATGTGTTTTTTTTTATACCAAAATGGGTATTTCGTTGGTTATCCAACGAAATACCCGCAATCAATACTGTTCCGGTCCGGATATTGTTGCATTTCGCTACACTTATAGCGAAATGTAACAAATAATTTATTTATTTTTTGCATTTCGTTTATATAAAAACGAAATAGGAAAATAATTTTTTTTTTTTGTATTTCGTTTATATAAAAATGAAATAGGAAAATAATTTTTTTTTAATTTCGTTTATATAAAAACGAAATAGGAAAATATAAAAAACGAAATAGGGAAATAATTTTTTTTTTTTGTATTTCGTTTATATAAAAACAACGAATTAGGAAAATAATTTTTTTTTATTTTGTTTATATAAAAACGAAATAGGACCCTAAATATATATATATATATATTCTCCATTCTCCATTCTTCCTCTTCTTCCGGATTTCATATTTTTTTTCTTTTTCTACTTTATTAACCAACGAAATGAACAAAAAAATAAAATTAAAACTATTTTGTATATGGAGAGCGAGAAAAAACATAACAAAATAATTTATTTTTTTATTTCGTTATATACCCTTTTTTTGGAACAAAACATTTCGTTGGTATATAAACGAAAAAAAAAATTTTTTCCTATTTCATTTTTATATAAACGAAATACAAAAAAAAAAAAAAAAAATCCTATTTCGTTGGTATATGAACAAAATACAAATATATATATATATATATATATATATATATATATATATATATATATATATATATATATAAAACCATAGCGATTTTTTTTTTTTTTCTTATTTTGTTTTTATATAAACGAAAAAAAAATTATTTTCCTATTTTGTTTTATATAAACGAAATACAAAAAAACATTTCGTTGATATATAAACAAAAAAAAAAAAAATATTTTCCTATTTTTTTTTATATAAACGAAATGCAAAAAAAAAATTATTTTCCTATTTCATTTTTATATAAACAAAATACAAAAAAAAAATATATATATATATATATATATATATATATATATATATATATATATATATATATTTCTTATTTCGTTTTTATATAAACGAAATAAAAAAAAATTTTTATTTCGTTTTTATAAACGAAATACAAAAAAAAAAAATCCTATTTCGTTGGAATACAAACGAAATGCAAAAAAAAAAAAATATTTGTTACATTTCGCTACAAGTGTAGCGAAATGCAACAATATCCGGACCGGAATAGTATTGATTTTGGGTATTTCGTTGGATAACCAACGAAATACTCATTTTGGTATATAAAAAAAAAATGCATCCTATTTTGGGCTATTAGCTCCAAAAACAAGTCATTTTGGCGCCGGACTCCAAGTATCACTGTCCTTTTTTGTTTACTTATTCTTGACATAAGCGAACAAGTATCACTGTCACAAAAAGCTTTATAAAAATGCATACTATTAGTACACTGACTACACATCTACTGCATATGATGCAGGATTTCTATAAGAATGTTACAAACAAATAATCAAGAATCAAAGAATGGATAAAAAAATATCCATACTAAGGAAGGAAGAGGAAAAAATAAAGAACACCAGTAGACGGGCTGATCTAGAGCACCGGTTACAGGTACCTGAACCCAACAGCTTTTTTCCAGACCCTGTATATATATTAAGAATTCAACTAAGTACTATAAACTTGAAGTCGTTGTAGGAACCCATAAACTTCAAATTCTGAAAGTACCTATTCAGATTTCTTGTTCGTCTTTGTCGACAACTTCCTCTTCATTCTGCTAAAAGGCCCTACCGTCCGGTCCATTACATACATGTAAATAACCAGGCTCCAAGATTTGTAAGACTCCAAGTTTTCATAATATTCCGGGGCGATCTGCTTCACCTTGAAAAGCTTTCTTCCCGGAATCTCGTTATGGTAACCTATGCTCCTTGTCATAAGAAAATGGACATGGTGCTTCTCTTGCTCGTTATGCTTGTGAAATGACCGGCCATTGGATGCTCCACAAAAGTAGAAAAGATCAAATAAGCCAAAGATTTTCATCCCCAGAAGTATACGATAGATCCATCGAGAAATAGCTGGATGATCAAATTAATAAACTCCCATACACCGGGCGGTTTAGGTTTGAGAAAATTAAAAAAGGCCTGAATGCGTAAAAGAAGAGTTGAAGAACGACCCATATTGATTTTGCTGGGACATTTTTGACAACATGGGCTTCAGCAAGACTCGAGATATCCATATCCATATCCATTCCATCGACTCCTTGAAATCAATGGTGCTCGAGGTGATACCTTTGAAAGGTGACAGACATGGGAACACCGATGGGAAGCTAGGTTGGCTAGAATACCAAGCCAACGGTTGTAAACTGGAGTAGAGAAAGCGAGGTTGTGACTAAGCTCGTGAATGGCTGGGAAGAGATTTTGGTTAAGGAAATAGCCAAAAAAAATAGGCAACCATCAATATCTTCAGCCAACTTGCATCATGGAGGAAGGTAGCTGTCAAAAGCTGAAGCAGAACAACCAGCAATATCTGCAATACAAGTTTTGGAGATCGATAAACAAAAAAGGAAATTTTGATAGTCGTAGACAATCATATGCCTCAAAACTTGCTGACATTTTAGGTTACTAAGCAATTAACATGAAAAGGTTCCCTGGTATTTGACTGGGCACAGAGTTTAAGAGAAAAAAGAAACTTTTGAAACTTGTTGTATAATATAAGTCATAGAAATTTTTGTGGCTATAAATCATTTCATTAGGGTAAAAGTTTGAAGTTAAATTGTTACTAAATATGAAAATGTGCCATTGTTTTTGGGACTGACTTAAAAGGAAAGAGTGTCGCATAAATTGGGACGGAGGGAGTAATTTGTATTTGTATGAAACAAGGTGTACTAATCCGTTCCTTCAATCAGCTCAGCATGTTCAATAAATTAATTTGACTTGTTCTATGACATTATATATTATTCTCAGCATGGATCTATTTGGACAGCTTGATTCCATAAAACTGTAGGGAGAGTTTAACAAGACAATACCAAAGCATTCAAAGTATATCGAGCAGGAAGTTCTGTAGCACCATCAATTATATAAGCAGTCCACAAAAGATATCAGCAATAAATCATAGCATTGCAACAGAACATTGGTAAAGAAAAGATGCTTTTATTCAATCTGAATGGCACAAAATCCGTCAAAGTTATCAGTTCTCTTTGTAAATACTACAGTCTGTTTTAAAGGCCAAGTTCAAGAAAAATGAAGTCGAGAAAATCCTGACCAGTTTTTCTCATCTTGTAAAATCTTGGAAACAGTTTGACATAAGGGTGGGAGAAGTCTGGTGTGCTCATTGGCAGTTATTTATTTTCGTAATAAAACAGGTGTCTGGGTCTGGGTCAAATTGCATGCACGTCGACTATCCTACCGTACACTAGTTACTTCTCACCAAACACAGGTATCGGATAACTCTGCATATCAAAGTTACATTGCAAGCACCTCGACTATTCTACCGGATACTTGTTATCTCTCACCAACGGAGGTATCGGGCAACTCTGCGTACCAAAAAACTGCCAACAGCCGCAGAGCTCCAGGAACCACCGGATTTTTTAAGGATGAATCCAGTGGTCCCCACAGCTCTTTCACTAAAGGTGGCTTTTTTTTTTGCCAAAAGAATGTCGGTTCAGCCATCCACATTGAGCCTGTTTTCCAATCTTGCTCTCCTACTTGGAAGGAGGACCCTTCTCCTTTTTCTTTTTTTTTAATAACTGTAGCTTGCGCGCACCTGGTCTAATTTCACGGAACTGTGAAACTCTGTCCACCAAGACTTGGACATATGGGAAGAAATCACCTAGTGTTTTTGTTGCTATTGGAAATTGAACCTAAGACCTCATGATTCTCAACCCACTTCATTTACCACTAGGCCACACCCTAAAATCCGTCTTTTTTATATCCTTAGAAAGCAGTCCAAAGAGAAACCCTCTCCTACAGCAAAAGTTGCAACATTGAAAAACTACCCTATTTCACAGTTAAATTATCTTGTCCAAGAGGCATATTGGATCAACAAAAAGTTGAAATGATTCCAATGCATAAAAATACATTCTGCAAATGCTCAATCAAATCTTGTCAACAACAGATTCTTGGAAACATAATGCAGCATACTCAGAGCAAGCAAATTGAATAAAATCCAAATCAAAATGTTTAAAAAGGATTAAACTTTTAGCACAACCCATTTAAACTCATATCCAAAACGACCCATTAAGCATAATCACTACTACATTAAGATAGGGAAAAAAAGATTTTATATTTATGAAAAAGGGCTTCTTCTTTTTTTTTTTTCTTTTTTTTTTTCCCTTGAGGAAAGCAAAAGGGTGAGGGCCAAAAAGGTGTTTAATTTGAGGCTACTTAGAGAGAAATCTTTAGCCATTTTTACACCTTCTTCTTCTTTTTCTCTCTTTTTCCCCACAAACACCATTTTTGCTTTCTCTCTGGTTCCTCTACTTTGGGCCGTCCTTTTGAGTGTTGTGTGTGTAGATTTTCTTGATTCTGTTCTAAGTACACACTTGGGAAAATTAGCGGTTTGTTTTTTATTTAATATAATAAAACAAAGATGTGGTTTCAACTTTCAATACAATAATACACTACTAGAAACTGAGATTTTTCGCGTTGACATTTAATGGGAAATTTGTGATATAAAACATGATTTTTCTATCTCGCTTATTCCCATCGTTAACAGGGAACTAAAAACGGAGGTTCATTTTTTTTTTTTTTAAAAGCGCATGACAAAAAAACCCATTCCATTGAAAGATAAGTAATTTTTTTTTTAATTTTTCCGTGTGACAACACTATTATTTGTGATTTTTGAGCTAAAATATTCGATTTTGTGTGTGTGTGTGTGAGATATTATAGAGATTTTTTTAGTAGTGATACTTCTTCCGTTCTAATTTAAGTGTGGCATATGTTAGTGTTTTAAACATTTACGTAATGAACGTAACACGAAATTTAAAAATATAGCAATCTTATGGTTCTAAATTAAATATGTGCGCTAAAATATTCGATTTTGTTTTGTGATTTTAAAATAACTACATAAAATATGTTATATTAACTACATAAAATATGTTATATTCTTTTAAGTATTTTAAGTATACACATTAGCTTCAATTAGAAATGCCTGAGGTTCCAAATTCATATAATTAAAGAATGTGGCATATGTTAAGTGTTTTAACTTATTTACGTAATGGACGCATGCAAACAGGATGAGATGTTTTTTTTTTTTAGAACTTTGAACTAAAAGTGTCTAATATGTGAGGATTTGCCTTCTACGTGAAGCATGTGGTTCATCTGTGTATGACCAAAAGAAATCTTTACCCATTTTTGCACCTTCTTTTTCTTCTCTCTTTTTCCCCTCAAACACCATTTTTGCTTCTCTTTTTTTTTTTTTTTTTTTTTCTCTTCTCTGGTTCCTCTTTTGCTTTGGACCTCTCTCTTGTGTTGTGTGTGTGAGTTAGATTTTCTTGATTCTGTTCTAAGTACACACTTCAATAGCTAAATCAGCGGGTTGTTTTAGATTTAAAAATAATAAAATAAGATGTTATTTTAAAAAATTTATTTCTCAATTTATGTGATACTTTTCGTTTCCGAGATATAAATTGCATGAATGTTGATCAACATTTTAAAATATATATTTTCACCAAATTGATATGAGAAAGTTGTAACTTATAGTATTTTTCATATCGTTTTCAAATATATAAATTTTAATCTTAAAATATTGAATCAATCTAATACAATTTAGCTTCAAATGTTACTCAAATTAACTCTCGAAAAGCGAAAAGTATCAGATAAATTGGGACCGAGGGAGTAAAATAATAAAAATATAGAAAGGGCCTACGAAGGAAAACATAGTTACGTGAAGAAATTGCACCGCTCCCCCTTCAAATGGATTGATCTTTAGTTGTTGGCCTTTAAATGCGCTGGTCTTTGATTTTTGTCCTTCCGAATCGAAGCTTATGTATAGCGTATAAATTTTTTAACGATGCGGGATATAAATTTGTTAAAGACGCGAGGTATTACTTGTAGAATATTATGACGTGAAACTATAAGTTTATGCCCCGCAAAAAAGTTGTTTGTTGTGAGGAACAAAAGTTAAAGCCTAGTAGAAAATAGGGACAAAAGTGCAAATGACACTAGTTACTTTTTTTTTTTTTTGCGGATTGTCCTTCCATTGGGGTGATCTTTAATTTTTATCCTTCAAATTGGTGGTCTTTAAGTTTTGTCCCTTAAATTGGTGGTCTTTAAATTTTGCCCTCTGCCTTTGCAAATTCTGTAAAATTCTGCCTTGGTCTTTAAGTTTGTCCCTCAAATTGGTGATCTTTAATTTTTGCCCTCTGCCTTTGCAAATGGGAAAACTACATATATATACATTTTAAGGAGAAATATTTAAGAAATGTGACGATAGTTTTTCTTATTTACAAAAACATAGTCGATATATTACGAAACATGATGAATTTTCATATATTTTTCGTTTTTTTATTTTTTTTCCAGAAAATATTTTTTTTATTAAAAATAATAATAATAATAATAAAAAAAAAATATATATATATATATATATATATTTATTTATTTATTTATTTATTTTGCTCAAAGGCTTAAAAAATTACCTCAATTTTTTGTGTATGAAAGCTGTATGAAATGTGTATATGTGAGCGAAATTTTTAATATAATTTTCATACACAAAATGAGCAAAAACTTTAAGCCTTGAATAGTGTATGAAAGTTGTTACAATGTTGTATTAATTTTCCAGAAACCTAATATGAACTTTATATACGAAAAATGTGAATGAAATTCTAAGTCTTGAGCGAGATATACACATTTCATACCATTCTCATGCATAAAATTTTGAGCGTAATGTTTAAGCCTTGATCGAGATATACACATTTCATACGTTCTTCATACATAAAATTTGAGCGAACTTTTTAAGCCTTGAGCAAGATATACACATTTCGTATACAAAAATTTGAACAATTATTTTAAGTGTTGAATGTTGTATCAAAGTTATATACAATGTTGTTGTAGTTGTATTAATTTTACAGAAATCTAACATGAACTTTATATACGAAAATATGAGCTAAATTTTAAGACTTGAGCGAGATACAAATTTCATACTGTTTTCATACACATAATTTTGAGCGGATTTTTTAAGTCTTGAACGAGATATATACATTTCATACATTTTTTATATACTAAATTTTGAGCGAACTTTTTAAGCCTCGAGCGAGATATACACATTTCATACATAAATTTTTGAGCGAAAAAAATATTTTTTAAAAAAAATAAAAAAATTAAAAAAATAATTTTTTTAAAAAAAAAAAAAAATATATATATATATATTTTTTTTAAAAAAGCATAATTTGTAATGTTAAAAATATAAAATTATCATCAAAATATTTTAAAATATATATATATATATATTTTTGGAGCCTTAAAAAATTTTTTTGCGCGGAGTGTATAGGGTTTGTAATGTTAAAAAAAAAAATCGCAAGACAAGGGTTGAATCGCGTGTAATAAAAATTTTGTAAAAATATATATATATATATAATTTTTAAAAGTTATGCATGTTTTTAATAAATATTCTACTCGTAATGTTATGTTTGTAAATATATTTTGGTCGTAGTTGAAACACCATAAATTTTCGGTTACTCTTTCACGGATTACCTAATAATTGCAAGAATTTAGTTCGAATCGCTTTTTTAGGTTGAGAAGAAGTATATACGTATTCCAATATGTCCGCCAAGCATCAAATGGTCAAATCCTAACATAGTAGGCATGGATCCACTTTATCCATAAACTTTTATCCAGGCGCTTAGAAGGAATTATCAAAGTTATGCGGATCATACTTATGCTAATAAACACAAAGACATAAGTAGGCATAAGTATCTTGGTCACGGCATAACTTTGGTAATTCCTTAAGACGAAATAAATTAAACTCCTTGCGAATTTTTTTTTAAAATTTTGCCAATTTGAAATTTTAAAAGATTTAAATATGAAAAAGAAAATTTAAAGCACCCAAAAAAAAGGGCAATTCGCCTTGCCCAAGCGCAGAGAGATTTGAAGGACAAAATTAAAGACCACCCGCGGCAAAGGCCAATCCTGCAAATTGCCCTGTTATGTGCAATTGTATATGGAATCACATTGTAATATGGACCACGGGTCACGTCTATTGTTTTACTCTCTGGAAGTTATTTGACGCTCGTGGAATAGGAAGAAAGGGAGGCATCATTTTTTTGATTTTGGTAAAACTATATGTACTATAAATTATAAAATATTTACACAACCATGTCACTTACAGTTGCATGTAATTTGTGTTCAATAAGAATGGTATCTTATAAATAATATTAATGTAGTTTCTAAATGCCATAAATTTTAGTTTCTAATAAATAAATTAAACCAGTCCAATTTAGGCCTTAAAAACTGACTCTTTCATGCGAATTGCCCTTCTTTTGGGGTGGTCTTTAAATTTTTGCCCCTCATATTTGAAATTTTTAAATTTTGCCCTTTGGCTAAAACCCATAGGTTCCAGGTTCGAACCCACGCGCAGTCAAAATTTTAAAAAAAATTCGCAAGGCAGAGTTTAAATTTCGCTATGCCCCCAACGGCATACACTTATGAAGGAACTACCAAAGTTATGCCGGACCCGACATACTTATGCCTTATGGGCAGACTTACATAAGTATGTATCCGTATAACTTTGATAATTCTTCACAAGTTTATGCGGTCCCAAGATAAAAGTTTGCCCATTAAGTATGCCCCCACCGCATAACTTTGTGAAGGAATTACCAAAGTTATGCCGGGACCGCCTACTTATGCCTTATGGGCGATTTGATAAGTATGCGGGGTCCCAAGATAATCTCTTTGATAATTCTTTCACAAGTTTATCTTGGTCCGGCATAAAAGTTTGCCCATTAAAAGTATGCCCCCACCCAAGATAACTTTGTGAAGGAATTATCAAAGTTATGAGACCCGACATACTTATGCCAAGTCCGCCCATAAGGTACGTAGTATCTTGGTCCGCATAAAATTTGTAATTCCTTAACAAAAATATCTGGTCCCATACACGCGACCCAAATCTTGTCTTGCGATTTTTTTTTTAAATTTATGCTTGAGCGGGGGTTCAAACTCAGAACCTCATAATTTCGGCGTGAAAGCTCAAAGTTGCAATGCGAAGGGCAAAAATTAAAGACCAAAGAATATGAGGGGCATAATTTAAAGACCACAAATATGAGGGGCAAAATTTAAAGACCACCCCAAAAGAAGGGCACTCCGCGCAAAAAAATGCTTTCATAAATCATAAGTTAAACGAGCCAGTCAAATTGATATGAAAATCATATTATATAGTATTCTAGAACAAACACTCTAGTTTGACTACTGGGATTTAAAGTGGCTTGCATCAACAAAAAATTAAGTATCGAACGAGATGACTTGCTATTTTATATTAGGACGAAAATAATTGCTTAATTGGCTTTTTTGACTAGCTTTTCACACTCATACGCATTGCAATCAGCTGCAAAGCTAAAATTATTTTTTATTGAATACTCGACTTGTTTGTGTGATCTTTATATTTTGAATTTCCTTATTAAAATTCTGACAATTCTGGCTCCATTGCTGACTATGATTTGTCAGTTGGGATTGAGTCACATCGATAGGAGACGCACAAAACCCTGTCTATTATAGAACATATCCAAAAACTTTACTCTTGAGATTGCTAAATGCCATAGATTTCGATATTCCTGTCTGATTGATGCCAAATTGAATGTAAAACATATCTGTAAATTTTATCCCAACTGTTTGTCTAGTGCAAGAGTAACGTATCAGGTACTTCATTTATTTTACTTTTTCAGGCACTCTTTCGTTGAAATGGAACAATATCGATTCATGATAAGATAAGACAGAATGAAGAGGATAACTTTAAAGGCTCTCTCCTTTCTCCTAAGTGAGCACTCATCTAGATATGCTCAATTTATGTTATGCTCTTTTGATTGAGAAGAAGAGTCGATTCCACTGCTTTCTTGTTGTGCATGCAACTTCTTTTTTTACAGCTTGCGCCTTGTCTCGACTAATTTTCACGGGGTACCTACTACTTTCCGCAGGCACAAATACCACTCTATCCACCAAAGCTAGAACAGATGAGAGAAAAACGCCTATTATTTTTCTTTTACCTCCAGTGGATTTGAGCATGAGTGCAAGTTGCAACTTTATGAAAATGCAAAGGTTTATCAGACAAAGTAGGGAACCATCAAGAAAGACTACATCTACTGAGCCACTTGATAACTTGGCTGAACTCAAAATGCTGCTCACTAGATTCCTTTTCAAGATAAATATTTATTCTAGAAAACACGCTTCATAAAAATGAGGAAAATAACTTTCTTAGTGAAAGTAGAAAAAAACAAGTTTCTTAGGCATTCCACACCGATAACTCCTCCCACCCTCCAACAGACCTCCACCGCCCCCACCACCATACTACTTGCCTAGATTACATACAAATGCTTTTCGGACAATGTTCCGTACTTACCAAACACAAGAAAATAAGTAACAAAATCACTTACATACGCAACTACCATCAACTTTTCCAATTGTACCTGCTATCAAGCTGGTTCATTAATCTAGTACACAATTGTGCTTTGTTGATTACAGTGTTCCAGTAAAGCACATAATTGGACTGAACCAATGACAATACTTCTAAATCTGTCGTTCCAACATGTCCAGGAACGCTAAAATTTCCAGTCGGTATACATTTCAATCTGACACTGACATAACACTTCGTGTCGATTCTCGGTAGAGAAAGCACTACAAATTCAAGGCCATTGCTAAAATGCCTTGATATCACATAACAAGCCCCAAAAAAAACATTAAGCGTGAAGACTTGTTCCTACGTTGTTGCTCTATACATCTTCCGGTGAGGTATACATTTACTCTCATTCACCGACAACAAAAAATGGTATTCCCCTGAGGATAAATCAAATTTGACTAGCAGTCAGATCACATTAAAAAAAAAAAAAAAAAAAAAAAAACACGTGCCAGCATATGTGCAGCTTCCCTCGCAATGGTAAAACAGTTGATTTTATTATGCACATGCAAGATTCATTGATTACCAAATCACTCACCAGCCTCCATGTCTTGAGAAATAATCATTATCAAGAGATATAGCAAGTGCAACAGCTACTGCTCTTTCTGATAGGCTTAATGGGCGAGCTACATCCAACTCCTCAATCTATATTGAAAAAAGAAAATGGAATTACTCCAAATCAATTGTTAAACATCCGCCACTGGTCATAATATATACCATCTTGCATTTCTAGCTCGTCTCAAGATGTTCTCAACACACTTTCACATCTAACAACCATAAACTATTCAAGATAAGTTCATAAACAATTTTGAGTCTTCCCACGGCAGTCTCACCATTAACTATTTTTTTGTTAAATTAGTTGAAGGTTATTTTATAGTTACATTCAGACACCATAATTTACCACACTACGGAAGGCCAATATGCTTTCTAGCACCTCGCACAATCTAACCACATCACAAAAATAGGTGAATATTTCCTCAATTTTTTTGGCCCTTTATTTTTATTTGCTTTATGTTTTTCTTTTTGGTTGGGTTAGGGGGTTGGGGAACACTTATGAATACTTGGAAAAAGTAAGTGAAGGTTTAAAATGTTAGTACAGGTGCTTTCCCCACTTATGAGTAATCGGGAAAAATAAGTGAAGGTTTTTAGATTCAGTAGAAGTGTTTTACCCCTGTAATAGGACAAATACTAGAATCTGCATTCCCGAACCGAATCACATACTGGCCAGCATCAGTGAAAATCTGTCACACAAACAAAAAACATCAGTTCTTTATCATTAAAATGATGGAAACTGAGGTATTATTTGAACAGAACCAAAAAACAGTTCATAAAAATGTGTTCCAGTGCACCATGAGCTTACATGTCATTTCAAATCTATAGAAGCCCATTCTTTAAAATATTTTTTCCAGTTATGCATTGAAGCGATGAACTGAAATATGATAATGCAGCAGAAGAGACGCATAATATTTAAATGAGATATAAGAAACAGCTAGAAATGCAGAATTTTGACTGAAAAGTACCTACAGAAGGCAATATAAGCTTTTAGCCTAGAAAAAAAAACAATCAACTTCATGACAAAGAAATGAAGTGTTTTCCCCTTTACAGTAGATCCATTCTCATTCATGTATCCCAAGGTAAATGGGATAAAAAACTCAATCGAAAAAAAAAAAAAAAAAAGAATCACCTCAAAACCAAAACCCCTCCAATCACGATCTATCTGACCCAGCACCTTCCCGTCGATATCCTTCAAAGTAAATGTCCAATTCCAAAAGCCAGGATTTTCAACAACAGCAAACTGCTTATTCCTACAACATGTGATAGACATGTTCTTAGTCATAAAATAAGCTAAAGCGTTAATTGAACATCATTATTTATCTGATACACAATGGATCAAAGTGGACGGATGATAGCAACATTCAAGAGTCAGAAGTGTTTCCGGCAGCTAAACTTGGAGAGATTTAGATGCTATAGCAACAGCAACTCATCATATTTCTGCAGAGAGTATTGAAGGCTTCGGTGTTTATGGCTCGCTTTTACACCAAAGTCTATAAGGTTGCATCAACAGATGAAGCATGTGAGACATCCTTGCCTGAAAGTATTATTTGATCAATCGAGATGATGATATTGTCTGAGATCTTTGATGAAAGGGAGTTCCATCAACTAGTCAATTCCTCCTCCCATGTTACATTATTAAATCAATCAATAGACTAACACTCAGAATTCAATTATAAATTAAACATCCTGGACTTCAAAAAGAGTAATGAAGTAAAATCAGGGAAACTTAGGTTTGTTTATTCAAGAACTTCACTATCCATTTCGCTCCATTTTAACTCCTTTCCAATATTCAATAATTTAGGTTCTCCAACACTAGGAGTTCTCAATATTTTATACTGACACACCAATCTCTAGAAAAGAACTCCTAACATTGGATCTAATGTAAGCTTAGACTTGTCACTTCACAAAAAAATCACTGAAACAACATACAGAATGGATATTACTACTATATATTAATGGTTTGGGGTGTACGAACACCACTTAAAAAATTGTACTATCTACTGCATTAACAACACCAATTAATTTTTCATTACTTCCATATAATCCTCTTTTCCATATCTTGCAGAAAATTTTGACGAATGGATACAAAGGGTTAAATTTGGTTGATTTCGAAGTAAGCACAAAAGGTGGACGGAAATAAACTAACAATTTATTTCAAATTAGCAAAGTGAACAGTGATTTGCAATGGCCTTAGATTAAAAGCATGATATTTATTTGACATAGGTGTCTAATTAATATAAAATGTCCATTACTTAGTAGGGTTTGAAAGTTCTAGATGAAAATGTTAACCGGTAACAGGCAAAGCCCAAAATGTGTTCCCATCTTGTCGACCATCTCTCCATTCTATACAAAATCCAGGTGGTGTGATAAATTTCAGGAACTTGATATTATCATACCACCCACACCCGCTAAACTAAACTTTTCCTTTCACATTATAGATAGTGAGATTAAAATATGTTCAGCTTCACGAACCCAGTTAACTTCAATTTACACGTAGAAAACCTTAATCCCACTTAAATCCGCTCTCAATCCAATAAGCCGTGCAAGTTATTGAACCAATCCACAATCCTTAATAAAATCCATGTCATTGTCTCCCACCTAATCGGATCTTTGAACCATACAACCCCTTGAAACAAGAGATTCATGATGGAGAAAGATAAATATGTGACTGATATATGAATATGTGAAATACGGGAAAAGAAGAATACCCCAAGTACAAATCATAAATTCTCCTCCAGAGATGCCATCTTCTGTGGACAACTCCAACCTCCTGAAACCATTTAAAACAAGACCTTAAAACTATTGGAACATATAAACTAAAAATTGACAATTCATGGGAATGGCTTGCATAAATGCATACTTTTCCATTTATCTCTGCATAAATTGAGCTGTTGATCCACCAAAAGGGCCTCCGAACCTAATTTGACCAGTATAGATAGCAAACTTAGAAATTCTGGGTATCCATATATTCTGAAACTAGAGCTAAACGGATACCTCGATGAACAATACAAAACACTGTTTTGAATTTCTTACCCTAAAGAGCTCATTGCCCAAGCCGTCAGTTACAGAAGCCACAAATGGGCGCCTTGTACGAAGAAACTACAATAAGGAAAAACAACACATTTAGGTGAAGAGATAAGAAAAAATATGATATTTCTGGTGCACTAATAAAAGAAAAAAACAAAAGCATCAGCTTGCTGCCAGTTTATGGTATTAGTTAGCACACAGTTAATGCAAGGTTCTCCGAAGCTCTCTTTCATCTTTTGATGCTTTTTTTTTTTTTTTTTTTTTTTTTTTTTTTTTATATGGATAAGTAATAAGAATTTTTTTTTACAAATGCAACCTGCACTGAGCCAGTGCTTCAAAATATAATTACAGCGCAATTCTCGCACCAGGAAGCTAAAAGATAAATGCAATTATGATTTACGGCTTAGTATGTTTTTATTTTAGCCTTAAAAGTTTCTGTGAGAATATCCAGACAAGATTGAAGAAAATGAACTGGAAAAATATCACATCGTGGCTCATATTGGATGTTGTAGCTAATGATATTCCTTTTTCACGCAATGGAGATTTTAATTTGGTGAAGATACCTTTATCCGTGATTATATATGGGGGAGTGCATTATACTAGCCAACAACATGAGAAAGTACCAACAGTGTAAAGGAACCCTCGTATCATATCTATCCTAATATGTCACCACCATTCAATATCGATCTCATATTCGAAACTCCTATTAGTCCACTCTCTCCATGCAGACTTTCTGTAACTACCCATTTGCAGCCTTCAGCACATACTCCTGTGTTAATCATATTACATAGATTCCTATTTAGACTATTCACTTGTTAAACTTCTCAAAACGATCAATATTTAGTGCATGCTACTCTCTTCTTACCAAGGGATATCTTGAATAGGCTCATATAGCTACAGAGGCATCCAATGCAAATTCAATCAGCCAGACAGAAATTACAGTTATAGCACTGAACCATGCCAATCATCTACAAACAATCACTCGGCCTCTACAATATTTGGCCATTGAGAGGAAATTAAATTGATGACACCAACTCTTTTGTCCTCCAAATTCATGCAGTCATGAGTCACCCTTTTTAAATGTCTATAAACTTCTAACCAATCCAATCCTGCTTAGAAATAATCTCAACCACCAGAGACACGGTTTCAAAAAGTGCATAATTGATTATGGATGCATTGCATGCATATTCATCAACTAGAAATTACAATAAAAGATATTGATTAACCATGTCAATGATGTAAAGCCATGTGAAAACCATGTGCATGAATCATGGGTTGACAAAAACGGATCAGTTACCCGACCCGCCCATATTTAACAAAAAAATGGGTCTCTCTCTAATATGGATATCCATATTATCCATATCCAAAGCTACTTCAAAGATGTTGGCTTCATGTAGCTCTTTAATTTACCATTTTGTCCACAAATCCAATCCCTAGTACATAGTTGCACCTCAACATTTGTGGGAAGAATAGAACTTCGAACCTTTTCAATGACACGACCTCAAAGAAAATCTTTTTGGAAAATATCATGCCCCCCACCACCCACTCCCCAACCAAATGGCAATGTAAAATGAAAAGAGATAGTAGGATTTTAACTTTTTACCCTTATGCTTACGACTTATTAAGAGTTGGGTTTGTAAACTAGCCATTTTTTAAAAGTGACAAAAAAATGGCTATTTTTGTAAATTGACCATTTTTATAGACATAAAAATGGTTATTTTTGCAAAAATTTATTTCTTGGAAAATGACCGAAAATTAAATTAAAAATAAGCAACTTTTTGTCATTTTTCAAAAAATGGTATAAAAAAAGTATTTTTGTGTCACTTTAAAAAAATGGCTACTTTACAAAATTGACCATATTAAATACATTTAAATAATTATAAAAAAAATTATTTTTGTATATACCATTTTTATAGTGACATAAAAATGGTTATTTTTGCAAAAATTTATTTCTTGGAAAATGACCGAAAATGCAAATTTGCAAAAATAAGAAACTTTTTGTCATTTTTCAAAAAATGGCCACTTTACAAAAGTAACCATTTTTGTGTCACTTTAAAAAAATGACTACTTTACAAAATTGACCACTATCTTGGAAATGGCACATTTCAAAAATGGTTATTTTAATACTTTCACAAAGAAGCTATTTTAAAAAATGGCTACTTTTGCAAAGCAGTTAGTTTTTAAAGTAATTACTTTCACAAAATGACTATTCATGAAAATTGATACTTTCAAAAAGTGACTATTTTTAAAAAATCTACTTTCACAAAGTCTATTTTCTAAAAGTTACTACTTTTACAAAGTGACTATTTTCTTAAGTGAATACTTTTGCAAAACGACTATTTTTGAAAAGTACTACTTTTCAACTTATTTTGTCCTACTTTTGTAATGTGATTCACTTTTGCAAAGTCATGAGTCACCACAAAATGTCTAGTTTTGCAAAGTTGAGAAACTTCTGTGGTAGGGAGGTGAGATCCAATCCTGCTTAGACTTCTCAATCTCACTTAAGGGTGGTGGGGGTGGGGGTACTTATTTTCTAGAGAAAATATTTTCCAAAACATTTTGACCAACCAAACATGGGAAAATTGAAAACATTTCCTTCATAGTTTATTATGGATCCATTTTACCCATTAATTTACCCATATTTTATGGATAATAGAATATTGGACCCATAAAAATGATATTGATTAACCCATTTAAAATGATGTAAAGGATAACCATATTTTTAACCCATTTTGCCACCTCTATGCATGATATATATTCATAAAGATTTGTAATTAGCCTCTCCTTTGCATTACTCTACAGTACTGCCTGATCATTAAACTAAGAACAATCATCCACAGCCTCACCAGGAACCCAAATAGTAAAAGCTATTTTTTGAGCAAAAGGTTAAATTTTTTTTTTGAAAATGACAAAAGAGTCAAAAGTATATAGCAAAATGAAGAATCAGAAGTACCTGTCTTGCAAGGAGATTACTTTGTTCACGAATAAAACCTACAGGCTAGAAAGACAATATACAAGTAAGAACAAGTTGATCAATGAGGGGAATTTTGTTAGATCAAATTGTCTATGCAAGCAGTGAACTGCAGCGTTAGAACTAGAAGGCATCAGAGGCTACTTACCGATTGTGGGAAGCAGACATCCATAACTGCATATCTGTTTTCCTATAAATTATACAGAAAATCAATCACAAAGCTCTGTAATCAAAGTATATTTACAGCAAAGCGAAGTAGATCAGAGTAGATCAAAAAGAGTAAACACTTTTAGAGCCATACAAACCCAAAACTTATCTCAACACCACAATTAAACCCTAGAAGAGTCCCTCTGTCCCAATTTTTGAGGCACTATTTGACTGTGCACAGAGTTTAAGAAACAACAGATTGAATTTTGAGACTTATGGTCAAAAACAAGCCTTAGACATTTGTGTGACTGTAAATCATCTCATTAAAGGTAAAATTGAGATTTTAGAGTTAATTTGTTTCTAAATATAGAAAGATGACATTATTTCTGCCTTCAAGCTTTTATGGTTTAAAAAATATAGAAAGATGACTATAAAGGGAAGTGTGTCACATAAATTGAGATAAGAGGGAACATAATTCAATTTTTAGGGTTTACAGCTGAAGTAAATATTTTGCCTCTCTACCTCCTAAGGTAGAGGGAAGATTTGCGTACACACCACCCTCCCTAGACCCTACTTGGGGGATTACACTGGGTATGTTGTTGTTGTTGTTCTTTCTCCCTTCAAGCTTTTTGGTGTACTCAATCGGGTTGATTATTGAGGAGTTCAGACGAACCCAACAAACATAACAGGCCCAGAGCGAGCAGAATAGGTTTAACAGGAAGAGAATTGGGCTTGAAGAAAAGATACTGCTCTAATGGTTGAGTTGAGAGAGAATCCCATAGTGAGTGAATACACAAGATAAAATATACAATTGGGCCAAAAGTAGAGAGTAAATAGTTGCATCAGACTTCTGAATAAAGGAGTTCACTAAACTTGAGCTCTAATTCCATATGAAAGAATGTAAGCAACACCCACAATGAACATAGCTTCCTAGGACGATTTCAATAAGAAACTCTTACACTATCTATAGGACATTGTATATTTCTATCAAGTACATGACTAGAGAACAGCTAGTCCTTGTACAATATGTTTTAAGTGGGAGTTTTGCCAGATCAGTGCCTCCACTTTGATCATGAAAACCAAAAGGAATGTCATCGATTATTCTAAGAGGAAAACGGGTCTTTCTTCAGTATAAGGTTCTTCTCCTTCAATCTGTTTTACTATTAGAGCCAATATATATTAAGCAATGCAGTGCTCAAAAATCTCCCAGTGCCTGATGTCTCCCGTTAACCTTGTTTCCAACCCAAAGATATAGTGTTTTCCTTTAGCTTCCCAACCCAAAGATGCAGTACCGGAGAAGAAATCATCTGCCATCCTCACATTCTGGAAGACAGCACTCTTTCATTTTTCTGTTTGACAGGGACAACTAGTACATCTATATTTAGCACTTTGTTCTTCCTTCTTCAACCAATTATCCAAGATCGGATGTTCAAAAATATGATGCCTGTGTCAGATGGATAATGCTTAAAAGCTAGCTAAATACCAAATGACTTGAAAGTAGAACCCACTTGTCCAAATAATATTGCAAGCATCTACAAGGCTAGAGTCCTTGCCTTTAACATAAAGAAAACATAAAGTTGAAGAACAGACAAAAAGCTTCATGTCACTAGCCCTAACTATTCTTCTTCCCTTCATATGCAGATGCATATCGCACCTCTCCCCCTCACTCCAACTCACAGCTACTTTCATCTCTCCAAACCACACCCTGATTTACACGTGACATGTGAAAACGATGAACAAATTGCATTAAAAGCAATGACCAAGTATTCTTGTGATAAATAAACATGTCCACTGAGTGGGGAAGGACATCCAACAACACTTTCTTCTTGAACTGATCAACAGAAGGAAAACAATCACAACAACAACAACAACAACAATAATAATAATAATAATAATAATTGCACTAGTAATTATAATGTAATAGAATAAATTAGTAAAGACCACAAACTTACTTGCTCAAAACCAAGCATAAGATTAGCCCACTCTATATCTCTTGTTATAAGCAAGTTAGATCTTGCAAGAAGAGGTGCAACCTTGGCCTGAAAGAAGAAAGATGTTGGAAATTCAGTGCTATTTGTAAATTCCAATTATAAACAGATACGAAGGCAGCAGCAACATACATGTACATGTTTAAGCAGGAAAGATAACAAATTACAGTGAAAATTTTCAACCAAAAATAAAGAGCTCATAAACTACAAAAGAGACGTTCCAGGTGTGTCTGTAAGGGACAATATAGAGCGAGTCTGCATCGCACATTCGCACCCTAGCCAAAGCAACTTAAAATGTGCCCAGGGTAGTTGATCAAAGTGTGACTTTGGCTCAGCAAAGCCTCTACTGCTCACTTAACAGCCAGGGATGCCAGTATTTGAGATGAAGAACTTGCGCAATAACCAAACGGACTTTTAAAGATCAGTAATTTAGAACCCTTTGAAAGGAACTGGTGGTTGTATATAATTTTCCAAGTTTGACGCGAAAAAGAAAAACAATTAGAACCCTTTGACCAAGTTAGTAGATACATAGTTTCTTAAGAACGAAAAAACCAGTTTAAAGACAGAATCAACGAGGTGCAAATATGAAGATTTAGAGATTCTGTCCCTCATAAGACAGCAAGGTGACTAGAGCAGTGAGTAGAGCCAAAGATCTCCCATAAAGTAAATGTAAAACCATTGCGGTACACACACTTTGTATAATGCATGAATGGTATGACACATTATTCATTAGAGCCACCAATTAGGAAGTAAACAACCTAGTCAGTTCCTAGAGCAGATACTAAACTGCATACATATTCAAATTAAAGTAAGCAACAAAGACAAGCGATTGGCCATTTTGCAGCTAGGAGACCATCAAAGTAATAACTTGGAAATTCAGTTTCATATCTGGAGGCATATATGTTGAACATAAAACTGGAGTAATTTCTTTTGTTATGAATGCTAGAAGGGTTTTACAATACCTCCTCAAGTGACGTTGGCTCCAAAATACCTGTCACAGATTGGCTTGTGGGTGGTTGCTTGGTAACTGGCTTGACTTCACTGTAAGATGTCTCTTCTGGAATGGAGGAGAACAATTTTCCAAAAGGAGCTTGGAAAGATGTCTGGTCTACAATATTTCTCAATTTTCTTTTTTGTTTTCTTGCAGATCTTTGTTTCCTTTTATCAGCAAGCCAAAGCTGCACAAAAAATTCCCTGCTCAAATCAGGACCATCTCCCCACTTCTGCCCATACTGGCGAGATACAACAAATGCACCTTGTCCTAATCCAGGCAGCTTAGCCCTCCATGGCAGATTTCCTTCAAAGTTAAATGCTTTAGAAAGATTTCCAGTTTGATTAAGCGAAGACGATACGTATCTTCTTTGTGATTGTGACTGGACAGAAGAACTGTTTTTAACAACAAAAACATTATTCTGATGCTCGTTTGTCACGGAACTTTCTGATGATCTGCACTTGTACTGTTTGGCTAAACAACGAAAACTCCTTCTCCAGCTCATCTGGCAATAAGGTAATCTTAATCAAATACATTATCAATCTATATTTAATAGGCATTCTTAAGTAGTAACAAGATAGCAAAAACCAATACTCATAACTCGTAAACTGCATTATTTATTTAGTATGCATTAGCGTAAATGAGTTTCAAGTGTTTGACTAAGCATTGAAACGAGAAAATTTATGCATCAAGCGAAAGCAGGACGAAAAAAAAAAGTCAGACAAGAATTGATGAAAGTAAAGGAGCCATGGCAAAATACGATAAATAAGCATTACGAAGATAAGTAACAATAAATTCAGCAATCTAATACAATAAATCGAAGTACAAGAGACAGCAGAAAGTACACGTCCTCTAAAATGACAAATGTTCTCTCTAAAACAGCTAGAAGCACTTTAAATAACCTTATCATTAAATAAAACGCGCTTTATAACAATATCACAAACATTTCAACCTCGAACTTTCAATTACAAAGAAATTCCATTAGTTCATGAACCATATACAAAAAAATGTTCTCTCTAAAACAGCTACAATCACTTTTTTAATCTATGTATCAGTATTATTTGGTAAATACAAATAGAATA
>NW_026726649.1:0-38258 GCF_029784015.1 Lycium ferocissimum | reverse complement strand
GGTTACGATCGCCCCGGGATCCGCCGCTTAGGACATCCATTCGATTGCCTTGGAAAGTGCTCCCTTGTTCAGAGCCTACATTTGCCCCCCCCTCTTTGTTGTATATATGTATGTCTATTCGTGGTTACGGCGGGCCCCGTCCCGCCATATGATTCCGTTGTGACTCTTAGAGGTCCGTAGACATATACGTGGCGTGATAGTTCGTTCTGGCTGTGTTCGTATGATTGGTGTTTTGGGCGGTCCCACTCGCCATGGCGGCCTTATCGGCTTGTGTTTGTACAAATTTTGAGACGTTGTGATATATGATAGCCTTGTCGGCTTCGTGCGATATATGTGTTTGTATGCGATGCTAGAGACGATGTCCGATCTTTTAGCATGCATGTTGTCTGTATGACGATTCGGGTTATGGGTGTGTACGAGTGTCCTGCTCGGGCACTAGTCATGGCCTACGGGGTTGGGTCGTGACTTGTTGGAACTGTTATACCCCGTACTTGGTACGTTGGAATATTCTAAGTCAATTGCGACAAGTTAAGGACAAGGTTGTAAATTTTTTCGATTTTTGTTAAAAGTGCATAAGTTGCATATTCATCTTTTCATTGGCATGGAATGTTAAGGGTAAATTTGGAATAAGGAAAATTTGGGACCAAAAGAGATGAATTATGGAAAGCTAGATATTTCATGAAAATTTGGGCCAAAAGTGAAAATTTGGAAACTAAGAATTCATGAAAATGGCCATATGTGGCCATGTGTGTGTGTGTGGGCCATGGGCCATGTGTGCAAATTTTATGAGTGGCTAAAAGATGACAAATTAGTCATCAAAATCATTTTCATCACTAGGAAAATTCAAGAAACTTGTAGAGAAAAAAAAGAAAAAGGAGAGAAAGACATGGAGCATGTGCATGGTCATGTGCACATTTTTTTTTTATAGATATATATATATATGGATGACTAAGTCAAGCAAGAATTCATCATTCTCCACTTGAGAAAGTTCAAGAAATATGAGGAAAGAAAAAGAAGGAGAAAAAAACGGCCAGGCCTGGCCGAACCAGCCCCATGAAAATTGATCATGGAAAATTTGTTGCTTCAAGCTTTTCTACTAATTGGAAGGTCCTCTACGACGTGGGATAGTTATTGGAGTCGTTGAACCGCTCGTTTTGTCGTTTGCAACCTCTAGCCGAATGAAGAAGTAAAGTGGAGAAAGGTAAGATTCAATCTTCTTTCATGTGTTGTGAGTGGTTTGTATATGTTGTGATATGTGGAAAAGAATGAAATCCATGAAATTGTGGTGTGGAAGTTGTAGCCGTGTACATGCTGCTTTGATGTAGGAATGATGAATTAATTGTGTTCAACATGTTTGTGTGTTGCAATGTGTAGAAAAACGAAAGAAACTCATGGAATGATGTATGTTGAGGAATGGCCGAATATGGGTTGTGTTGTTCAAAGAATGAACAAATTTTATTTAGTGTAATTTGATTGTTGTTGTATGGATTTTATGGTGAAAATGATGATTTAATGATCTAAGTCAAGAGAGAATGTTATGGGCTGTTTTGAAGATAATGTGAATTTAGTGTAGTTTCTTGTATTTGTAAGATTAATGTTGTTAAAGTATGGATTGTTAGTATATTAATGGGGTCATTGGAAGGTTATGTAAATTGAATACAATGTTCTTGTATGTATGAAAGATAAAATTGTTAGTATGATGTTGTTAGTGCATAAATTGTTGGTTTGTTGTGAATAAATTTGAAAGAAGGAATTAGATCGATGTTGTTCTTGTTGAATGGAAAGGTGTCGGATGAAGTAGCATGTTGATTGAGTCATTTGAATGTTATGCGAATTAAATTGAATATGAACGAAATGTCATTGAATTGTAAGACAAGGTTGCTAAGGTTAGAATGTGTTTTGGATTAATCGTTGACTTGCTTTGGGTCGAATTCCGGATTGTTGTTGATATGAATTGGCCAGTTAGATTCTCGGGGATGGTATATTTACGTGAAATCTTGCCGAAATTCCGGTAGACAAAAGTGTTAGGCCTAGGATGGGATCCTGAGTGTCCAAAGTTAATGTTTGTATTCATTTCTATTGTTTAGATTTTGGGAGGCCAAGAGTTAAGATTGACTAAGGGAACGGATAAGGTATGTTAAGGCTCATCTCTTTTCTTTCAAAGGCATGACTCCGCTATAATGTCTTAAACGTTTTATATCTTCTTTGCTTGCAAAAGTTAGAAGCCTATGACTCCAAGGTACAAGTTCTTTTCCTAATAGTTCATAGTTGCTTTTATTAAAATGTCCATGTTTTTCAAAACCAAGTTTTAAGAGGTTGAGAACTTTTATGACTAAAACGACGAATATGACTTTATATTGACAACGATGATGTCAAATATGAGGAAATGTCCGTGATGAATATGTCGAGGATATGTTTCTACCATGAATATGACAATGTGAAAATGTTAAGCTATTTCTTGACTTCTCAACTCTAATTATGGATAATGACTATTTTAGAGATTCCAAGTATATGAAATGATGCCTTACGATCCTATTCCATGTTTCTCGTGATGTTACTCTCCATTGTTAGTCTCGCTTTATATTAATTGTCCCTTCAAGGCGAGGCACGCACGCCCATGGCTATTCCATAACATCATCGGAGGTTACCGACCTTTACGTCACTCCGATAGATACATGGCTTTCTTTGGGGCTCTCCGCATGCTTATATGATATATGTATATGACATATGTATATGTATATGGGGGATATGGGGAAAGGGGAGACATGTTGCGCTATAGACGCATTGCCACCTGTCACCGGGCGTAAACTCCATCCCGTACGCGGATGCCGGACGCGGGACATATGTGGGTGAGCCGACGTATTTCGGAGCTATGACATGATGATATGTTCTGTTTTATACGTACATGAAAAAGAACTGTTTTCAAAAGAAAGACAAGCATGCATGGCATCCGCCCAAAAGGGCATTCATATGTACGGTTGCTCTCTTATCTTTTTACATATCCCTATGAACTCATTTTATTGCTATTTATATCTCATGTTCTCCTTATGCTGTTTTCATGCTTTACATGCTCAGTACATATTCCGTACTGACCCCCTTTCTTCGGGGGCTGCGTTTCATGCCGCGCAGGTACAGACAGATGAGTAGAAGATGTTAGTAGAAGATGTGCCAGCTGGATTGGCGAGCTCCATTTCCTCCCGGAGTGCTGCCGAGTCAGAGCATTTATGTTGTGAGAGTCTGTTCCATGATAGAGACTTTGCCGACAGTGTCATGTGTATGAGATGCCCGTTTGTAAGTGGCTATGTAAGCCGATGTATCATTATGCATTGTGTTATGAGTTTCATGTGTTTACAGATTTGTTATGGTTACAGGTTTTATTCGATTTGTAAAAGAGCAAAGGCATGTTTGTTTTCCGAAAAAATTTTCCTTATGCATTTTGACATGTTTTGCGAGCCCATTATGATTATGTGTATTGCGAGAGTCTGCGGGTTCGCTCGGCCCTAAGTAAGGGTCGGGTGCCCATCATGCCCTATACTAAATTAGGGTGTGACAGGAACTCTGAATGTTATTAGTTTAGAATCTTGTGTGCTATTGTGTGTTATGTCACGGAGTGATTACATGTATATCAAAACTTGGGAAAAGATTTGGGGTCCCGTCTGTCTATTAGGCAAAGATCCGGGCGGGTGGCATTTAGACTTCGCGAGTCACACTGGGTTGTGCTACCGAGGCGTCCATATTTTTTTTCGGAGTACATGTGTACACCCCATTTGCAAGACATTTATACATTATTTCATTGCAATGCATTATGACTTGATTGAGATGTTTGGTGTTGTATTGTGATGTTGGATTGGATATATTTAGACTCGGCACATTTGGGATTAGATGCTTTGTGTAGGTGATGACAGATACTTGGATTTGATTTCATTGTCTTATACTTGTTGGTTTATTTGCTTATCTGCCTTATTATCTGAGTTGTGTTAGCTATGCTTAGTCCGCCGATGATGCCTACTAGTACCGTTATTTTGTACTGACCTACGCTTGTTGCATTCTTTTATGGATGCAGAGTATTAGACAGGTTCCACTCTTCCCGCTCGTGGCTGATTGGCGAGGCTGCTGTAGAGTCACTCCAGGGTGAGCACGATGACGACCGTTGCCCGAATGTTCTCTCCTTTACTTACTTGTCTTACTCTTATTTTGAGACAGTTGTATTATGAGAATTTATCATCTTTCAGACTTGTAGTATGTAGTTAGCGCTCTTGTATGACCAGACCAAATCTATGGTGTTGTATTTAGTATTTTCGCACTTTATATGGATGATTTGAGACTTATTCTATAATTATTATTTTTCGCCTTTACTTAAATTGGTTATATTGGGATAAAAGTTCGCCAATCGCGGTGGGAACAATTGGTGCCCGCACGTCCTAGTGAAATGAGTCGTGACAAGTTAGTATCAGAGCCGTAGGTTACCTAGTCTAAAATATAAAAGCGTGTCCAGTAGAGTCTTGTGGATCGGTATGATGAGCTCTGTACTTATCCGCGAGCGGCTATAAGACATTTAGGAAACTTTGAATTATTTTCTTCCCTCGTGCGACGTTATTTAAATTGGTATCTAGTCGATTCCAATGGGTATTTGGACCTTCTTACCTTGATCATCCTCAGAAGATGAAAATTTATCCTTAAATTCTTATGTGAATGGTTGATCTATGACGTGTCATGGAATGGTAACGCATTATGGCTTGAGGTTTCGATTGTGTGGAGTTGCAATTAGACTCGTTTATTGTGAAATTCATGGGAAATTGGAATTAGGGCGTTGGAGGTTGACTTGGTCAACAAGATCTCCATTGGGAATTCTGAGGCTATGAGCGCGCTCGTAGCGTATTTTTGTGTGGGTCTGTATATGTGGTTTGTGAGCTGATGGCCTCGAAAATGGCTCGAGATTTCGATTGAGACTTAGAAAAAAAATTGGAGAAAATCTGGTACTTGGTGCCGGATATGGCGACACCAGTGCCGTCCCAGTGACACCGCTGTTGCGGTGTGTTGGCTGCTGGGGCGCCCATGTGTATATTGGCCAAACCACTATGGCTGCCTGATGGGCGCTGTACTAGCGCCGCCGTGGCGGTAATGGGCTTGTTATTTTGTTAGGTGTGATTGATTGTTCGATAATGTGACCGGTTTGACTTTAGCTTCGTCAAGGCTTTATAATGGTGCTCGTGACACTGGTGAAACCAATGGCAGGTTGATGATTCAGCAACGGTAGAATGTTAGACTTCGGTATGTGTGAACAAGTGTACGTTCGATGATAACCATCAAATGTGGACAACGTTTTGTGATCGTGCCCAATAGAGGAAAGAAGTTGACAATAAGGACATGAAGGAAGACTTGGGTGGAAAGCGCATAGCGAAGTGAGACTTCATAGAATATCTTGGACATGGATACTTTCAAGAGATTGGGAAGGGAAAAATAAGTATATGGCATGGTTGTCAGGATAAGGTTGCGACTGGTGCTAAGGTTATTCTTGATATAAGTTAGTTGATGTTAAAGGACTACTCGGTTATTAAGTGAATGCTATGGGCACATCGTCTGATTGGTAAATTTGATTGGGTTGTCGAATTTGAGGAGTTAGTAATTGACTAAGGGAAATGACTTCAATTATGAGCGTATGCGAAAAGTTACTGACATGAGGAGTTGCTGGTTGTTCACTTAGATGGGGGTAGAAACATTGATATTGTTTTGTGGGTTGTCAGGCTTAAAAGATGATTAGTTTAGAGGATTGAATGGATTTGAGCGTTTGTTGGTTAATAGTGATAATGGTGATTGGAAATGAAATACGAAAACTGAAGGATTACAATAATGCATCTTGTAATCGGGTTCAGGAGATTAAGGTTCATAAGACTTGAGGTGAGATAACATGGTTACATGAGTTGTGTTTGGGTTGCGGGGGCATTATATCATGAAGTTTAGTAAAAAGGTGGCCGACGAGGTTGATAGATGTCTCCGAGATTAAGAGCAAAAAGGAAATCGTTGAAAATAAGAGTTAGTGATGTGAAAGTTCGGTTGCGATTGTACAATATAGAGTGGGTTGGAGATTTATGGGTGATTTGGAATGTTTAGTTATATCATAGACTAATTGGGTTTAGTGGTGGACTAAGGTTGGGAACCTTGTATTCATTGTGTAAAGGGATTGGCTAGATTCCTCTACTAATGGTGTTATTACTCGGCTTATGTGATTGAACAAAAGGATTGGCGTGCGAGTGGTTAGAGATGTTCATATTAGATAATTAAGGTAAGAGACGAATCTTCGAGAACTAGTGATGTTAAAGATTTGAGTAAAGGGTTAGTAAGCATGGGTACTTGAAAGGATAGAATGGACGATGGTAGGTTAACTGAGTTAAGTTCGGTATACATTTAGGGAATTGAGTAAGTAACTCTGGCAAGTACGCTTCAGTGGGATATATAAGAATATTAGTGGTAAAGTTGTGTGATACGCTAGATTTAGAGAGTGTTCAATTCAGAGTGGTAAGCGTTAAGGAAACGCTAATGTGCAGAGTGTGTAGGTACGATCCTATCTCCAGGATTAATTCGGATAGTTGGAAGATTTATGATTATGTGATATTGGATAAAGTGGATTCGAGGATTGATTACAGTACGATCATCATGAAGTGATTAGAAAATCGGGAATTGACAAGTCAAGAAAAGGTATAGATGATTGTGAAACGATAAGGAAAAATACATCTCGGGGATTTCTTGGGTCAGTATGGATTGTGGTATCGTTTTATGCATATTCCAATTAAGATGTGATTGTTGCATGAGCTTAAAGAGGAAATCTACAGGAATGGACTATATGGTATGACAGAGTTCCGTAAGGTTCGTGATTAGCGACTAGTGAGGAGCACGTTTTAGTGAACCGACATGTTGAGGTTTATAAGAAGTGGCTTAGTGGTACACCGTCGGATAAATTTCGTGACACTCTACAAAAGGAATGAGTTACCATGCCTTAAGAGATAAGATTGTGGAATTCCTATCATGTGAGGACTAGAGTTATATTATCGAGGTAATACTATGAGAGGTTCGATGGTTATATAATTACTATATGAGGCTTCAGGTTTTGCGTCGAAGGGTTCAGGGTTGTATCGGAATTGCGTATCGAGTAAGGGTTGAGAAATGTGAAGATTGAAATCGTAAGGTATTGCTCTTCGGTACTAAGTTGATAACTGGGATAGGACTCTACTTGTGGAGTCGAAAGTGATGGACATGATTTGCTATGCGTAGTATGGCTGTGATTGGTCTCAAAATTCAAAGTCAAATCTAATGATTGTTGGTGGTTTTCGAGAGTTGTGCATTCATTCAGGGTCAGCGTGGTTCGAGTTAAGCTCAATGGTCTATGGTTATATTTCCAGGAATATATCTAAGGACTCGAAGCGTTTCAGCTCAGATTTGAGGTATGACAGATTTACTGAGCTTGTCGGGGTTTCTAGTAGATTTTATGATATTTTATGAGAACAGTTACTTGGATGGAATAATGGACAGCATTGAGCTTAGTATGGATTTGAGGAGGAACTGTTGTACGAGAGGCCTTTATAGTGATCAGTTGTTTGGTCGACGAGATAATCAGTGGTATGGTTCCTGCATTGTGATTTGAAGGTTTAAGAAGTTTCAGAACTGGCCATGTTGGCAACCGGTAAGACCAGTTTTTGATGGAATTGCGTAGCGATCGCAGATGAATCAAGGATTCTTTTTGGCAAGAGTAAGCTAGGGGTTTAGAATTTTGGTATGTGTGTTCTTATGTTCTAAGGAATCACGGTACGAGAAACAACTCTAGCAAGTGCGAAGGAAAGGTTAGCGAAATCAGAATATTTCATCGGTTCAGAATGAGCTATGGTTGTGACCATATGTTAGAGGATCGCATTGATTGGGGAAGTAGTTGTAGGGCCTTTTTATTGCGATCAGAGTTGCGATTTTATCAAATCAGAGAATTCGAGTAAGGCGATTCGTTTATTCGAGGATCTGTTGCGAGAGAAATCCGAATAAAGAGATATGAGAATTAGAGCTTGAGTTAAGTTTAGAGAGTTGTGATTGGTAAGTGAGCCGAGGTTCTTGGGCCGTTTGAGACTACCCGTTGTGGACCCTTGTTCTATGAGTTAGTTTTCCACCAGATCTGTCGAATGTTCATCCGATTTTCCATGTTTCTGTGTTGGAGAAGCACCATTCTGGTGGCTTCTATATCATTCGTTGGGAATTCAGTTTTGTTCGATGAGAATCTTTCCTGTAAGGAGATGTCCGACATGCATAGTCGATATCTTCAGTTATTGTCGATTCGAGCATTTTTCCATCCTCTCTTCCTTGTCGCTCGAGGACGAGCGATTGTTCAATTAGTATCTGATGTAACGACATGTTTGGTCGTTATTGCATCTCCGACACTTTTGACCCTTTCCCCAGCTTGATTAGCTCACTTGTGACCCGAGGGGACCGTTGACATGCTTTTCGAGGTGTCTAGTTTTAATTCGGCCGACTTCTAGTGAAAATTAGGCTTAAAGCGAAAAATAGTTGACTCAAAGTTGACTATTGGGTAAACAAACTTTTTTTGAAAATCCGTCGATTCCGAGAGGACTGGATGGTCTTTTAGAACCTATGTGCATATTTGGTTTGGTTAACAACGCACTCGGATGCATTTTGAGACACGGGTTGGAAAGTTAGTTTTGAGGTATCGGGGGTTGACTTGGTCAACGGGACCTCCAATTGGAATTCTGAGGCCACGAGTGAGTTCGTAGCGTATTTTTATGTATACTTGCATATTTGGTTTGTGTTCGGGAGGTTCTGGGATGGTTTCGGGTGTCAAATTCAAATTCAAATTCTGGTGTCTGGTGCCTCCAATTAGGCCTCGGATTCGGTCTCGGATTCGGTCCTCCAATTCGGCCTCGGATTCGGTCCTCTAATTCCTCCTAGGATTCGGTGACGGGCAGTGAATGGGGTTTTTAATGATATAAAACCCTAAATCTTTCCATTCATTTATTATTCCTAAGTAGTTCATCTTGTGAGCTTTTCTAGAGGTTTCTTGTAGATATTTTGGGAATACTCTTGGAGGTAAATCTTGCTAACCCTCTTCTATTTCTTTAATCCTAATCATCATAGATTCTCCCTTTCTTTTAATAATCCCTTAGTAATGGAAGATGAAAGTGGGTTTTGATGAACTTTTTCCCTAGGCTTATTAATGATGAAATTGATGGTGTTTATGTTAGATTTTGAAGAATCTAAGCTTGTTAATCATATATCTTCCATTTCTAGTGTTGAATTTCATAATCAAAGAGTTAGGGTTTATATTCAAATGGAGAGTTTTACTTCAAATTCGAAATTGGGTAAATCTATGAGTTAATTTAGCAATCAGTGATTGGGTTATGATCACCTAGTGCCTAATTGGATTTTTTGCTTCTGAATTTCCCATTTTTCCCTTGTGGGGCCGTTTCCCCAATTTCTAGAATTGGAATTGACCTAAATTGAATAGTAACAATATTAGTATCATTTTTCATGATTTCTAATCTAGATTTCGGTTATGCTTAGATTACTTTGGTTCTGAGGTTCAGCGAAAAGGGAAGGCAAATGAGTAAGTTGTTGGTGTTGCGGTTCGGCCATCCAGGTAGGTTATGGCTTACCCTTGGTGAGACTTCGTATAGCGAAGCACATATTTAGATTGTATTGTCAGACAAAGCATACGAACCTTCGGGTATGAAGTTAGGTTGGATATTGCCTTAAGTTGGGCTCTGTTGTGTGTTGGGACTGGCCACCCCATTGTATTGTGTTTAATTGTTCTATTGTGTTGACTTGTAGTCGTGAGTTGTTGATAGATATTGGATTCTGTTATCGTCTTGATTACGATATTGTTGGCATACCTACTGTTGGTATTTGTGATTCAGATATATTGTTGGCATACCCACTGTTGGTATTTGTGGTTCAGATACATTGTTGGCATACCCATTGTTGGTATTTGTGATTCGGGCATACTATTGGCATACCTACTGCTGGTACTTGTGATTCAGTAATATTATTGGCATACCTACTGTTGGTATTTGTGATTCAGATATATTGTGTCTTACCTATTGTTGGTACTTGTAATATTGAGCATGATTATCGATGTTGATCCATGCATTGCATGCACTCTCATTTTCATGATACCCTACTGCATGGCCGATATCCGAGGTTCATCCCGGAATCATTTTTTGAGTGAAATTGATACTTGATAAAACTTTTTTACTCGCGTGACGTGAGGTGGCCGATATCCGAGGTTCATCCCGGAATTGTTATTTGAGTGAAATTGATACTTGATAAAACTCTTTTACTTGAGTGACGTGAGGTGGCCAATATCCGATGTTCATTCCGGAATCGTTGATTGTGTGAAATGGATACTTGATGAAACTCTTTTACTTGAGTGATGTGAGAGGCCGATGTCCGATGATCAATTTCGGAATCGTTGTTAAATGGCCGATATTCGATGTTAGTTCCGGAATCGTTATTAGTGCATGGACTCTGTGGGTCCCCCAGGGTGGTGCCGGTGAGAACCCCCCCGTGGGAAAAGATCCGGGATCCCATCTGTCTGTTAGGCAAAGATCTGGGATGGGTGGCACTTAGACTTCGTGAGTCACACTGGGTTGTGCTACCAAGACGTCGATATTTTCGTCCAGTGTACATGTGTACACAACATTTGCATGGCATTGTATTGCCTTATGACTTGATTGAGATGTTTGGTGTTGTATTGTGATGTTGGGTTGGATTGGATATATTCAAACTTGGCACATTTGGGATTAGATGCTTTACGTAGGCGATGACGGATACTTGGATTTGATTTCATTGTCTTATACTTGTTGGTTTATTTGCTTATCTGTTTTATTATCTGAGTTGTGTTAGCTATTCTTAGTCGGCCGATGATGTCTACCAGTACCGTTGTTTTGTACTGATCTACGCTTGCTGCATTCTTTTATGGATGCAGAGTATTAGACTGGTTCCACTCTTCCCCTTCGTGGCTGATTGGCGAGGCTGCTGTAGAGTCACTCCAGGGTGAGCACGATGACGGCCGCTGCCCGGATGTTCTCTCCTTTACTTACTTGTCTTACTCTTATTTCGAGGCAGTTGTATTACGAGAATTTATCATCTTTCAGACTTGTAGTATGTAGTTAGTGCTGTTGTATGACCAGACCTGATCTATAGGGTTGTAGTTAGTATTTTCGCACTTTATCTTATATGGATGATTTGACCAAAGAGATAAAATGTGGATAATGTATGGATTAATAAAAGACTATACATATATGTATACATATGTATCTTCTTACAAACAAACATATGGCATTAGTTTCAGACGGGGCACACCCGATATTACTATCCTTATAAGTAAAAGGACAAACTATTTTTACCCGGATATTTTAAATCAGAACTCAAAGTACCCTCACTTAAGGAAATTTGTTCAACTTTTTAAAGCTAAAATGATATGCCATGACAGTATATTTTATACGGGAAAACTAAACAAAGCATAAGCAGTTCATACAATATCACACATTGAAGCCCGAAGGTCAACCGTATGCTACGGATCCTTAATACTAGGGTGCCTAACACCTTCCCTAGGGGATCACCAGAACCCTTACCTAGAACTCTGGATTACGAAGGATTTTTCACTATATTTGAATAAACCCTTCACCACCGGTTTTTCTAATTTCCTAAAAATTAGGTGGTGACTCTTTTTCAAAACTAGTCCGAAAGAGCACCAACAAGTTCGAAGTAGCTTTCCGAGCTTTAACCCCACCCGCGAAATGCGAACCGTTACAGATGGCGACTCTGCTGGGGATTTTAGGTTTTAACCATAAGGGTTTCAATATAATGAGATTATTTGTATAAACTGCTTATATGTTTACTTTCCTATATATATAAACTGTCATCGCATGCATATCAGCCTATTTTTTTGTTAAAAAGAGCCTGAATAAGAAGTTGTTTTGTGCCCATGAGGGTTCTTTTTCTGGGACTACTTAACATAACTTTAATGTCAAATGATCAATGCCTTAGGATAAGAGGATTGGCTATTAAGTTAAGCCTTAAAAAACATAATAGTATGGTTTAAAGGTAATATTAAACTCATCCTAGTTCTAGAGGTTTCTAGTGGTATTCATTTGGTTGTGGGATGGGATAAAGTGTTGAGAGTGTTACACCTTAAAATATTTTCGCGTCATGCGCGTTGTGAGTAAAATAACGTAAGCTCAAAGAGGTCATGGAACCCTTATAAAGTTAATGAATACTCTTACCAAGTATTAAGCAAGTGTCTAAAGGTTCCGGGATCAAGCAAATCGAAGAAAATAAGTTTTTCGAAAATTTGAAAAAAAAGTTGAAAGAATTTTAGGTCAAATTTGGAGGGGTATATCTCCTAGTATATTGGGAGTTTTATGGTGTTTCAAAAGCCTAAAATGAAGTTCGTCGAGTCTAGTTTCCAACGCAACAAACTGCTCATCGATATAACATCGGAGTAGAGAATTATGAACATTACAAGTTAGGCTGATAGAGCAGAAAACGCGCGCTGCAGTAGCCACGCTGCTACAGTAACTGCTACAGTGCTACCGACCTTACCCAGCTATAAAAGGATCAAGACCCTATTTTTCTGCACCAAAAACAGATCCTAAAGCCCAACACACATATAGGGGCAAATATGTCATAAAAAGTGAGGGTTTGAAGTGATTTTTGGCTAATCAAGGCTCGGGTAACGCATAGTTGCGGTTATAGAATTGTTTTGCAGTGGATTTTTGGCTTGGATTCAAGGTAGATATTGAAGATATTACTGTTCTAACAAGAATAAGGTATGAATCTCTCCTTATTAATGTTATTTTTGGTTTATTCGCAAAGATAGAGTGATTAAGGGGTCGTATAATAAAGTTGTGGGTTGAGAAATTAGATAAACATCGTGTGGGATGTTTTATGGAATATTTTGATATTGATGATGGTGTTGATGATGTTAGTATTATTGTTGTTGTTGTTGTTGGTATTGCGATTTCGGGCTAGGGATATAAACAGGGAAGATGCTGCCGAAATTTTCGCAGATTCTAGAAAGAGTTAGTTTGAGGGCTTAAGACAGCACGTGTGCGATGAGTCTAATAATAGTATAAATTTTCTTGAATATAGATTTGCGAGCCTGGGAGGCCAAGCGTTGAATAGTTAAAGCTAAGGTGACCAAAAAGGTATGTTAAGGCTTTCCCTTTCTTTCTTTTTGGCATGATCCTATGATATCAGCGGACAATGAATACTCGATTCTCCATATTACTCTACTCTTAGAAGTATTAGGAGTATACCCATTCTTGATGATCCTGTACCCCTTTATTATGATTGTTCCTTCTGTTCATGGGTCCTGAGTTTGTATTATGATAATATTAGTCCATATTTATGCATTGCATGCATTTACATATATGCATATTGACCCGTGACCAGAAGGCGTTATATACGCGTATACTATATATATATATATATATATATATATATATATATATATGGGGTATGGGAAAAGGGCGAGGCGTTATATACGCATTACCATCCGATCGACCGGGTGCGCATGATGATGATTATGATGCCGAAGGAAGGGGGCCGCATGCTATTATGCCCGAAGGGGCTGCCCGAAGGGGCCATTATGCTATTATGCCCGAAAGGGCCTGTTTTATGATAGGATATGGTTCGAGCCGTACGTTCCTCGACACTATGACCTATGCATATCATATGCCCTCAGAGGCATTTCGGTGGCGGATGCATTCATACGGATATGTTCGTATAGTCAGACATATAGATGCATTCATACAGATACGTTCAGACGTGATCAGACATCCAGATATATTCAAGCAGTCAGTTTAGTTTATGATCTTCAGATTTTCTTCATGACTCCTATGTGTATGTTACTCTTCTGCCTTACATACTCAGTACATTATCCGTACTGACTCCCCTATTGTTCGGGGGGCTGCGTTCATACCGCCCGGAGTTCGGATAGCCGAAAGACAGATCGCCTCCTTAGGCTACTTTTTCAGCTGGATAGCGGAGCACTCCTCTCTTGCTGGAGTTACCGTCTAGACCGGGTATATGTTTTGATGTATATGGGTAGGGTAGGGGCTCTGTCCCGTCCATAGCATGTCCAGTATTTTAGTAGAGGCTCATAGACGCTTATATTCAGTCAGACAGTGTCTCCCACTCAAAGATATGTATGGTTACATAGTGTTATCAGGTAGCCTTGTCGGCTTGTACCTTGGTTTAGTTTAGTGATGCATGTATATAAATCTTTTGAGGGCTGTGACCCTCCAGTTTATGATATCTATCAGTCAGCAGATCATATTGTGGGCGCCCTCAGGTGGCCCAGAATGAGCATGAGTAGGTATGTTATGTATGTTTTGTGGCATCTAAGAGGTCAGCTTCTGGGTGTCCGTCATAGCCCTCCGATTGGGCTGTGACAGAGAGTGTTTCAGGGGAGTAAAAAGAAGGTCAAGGCATAGACTGAGGTGACGACCAGTTTGGCCTTGCCTCATTTTTACTAAAGAAGAGGGTCTAGAAAAGCGTTTGGGGGTGATGACCCACCCTATACTGCTTCTTCTTTAGGGCTTTAAATCATTTTCCTCTGAGTTTCATTCATATGACCATGAGACCCACAGAAGCCCTTTAGTTTAATAGGAAGAGGTTAATAAGACCTTAGAGGGATTTTGCTAAAACTGTGACACTAAAATCAACCTAGATTAATCAAATAGGATCCTTTTAGGTTCCGTTGGCTAAAGATAGGTCAGAATAGTCTACTTGAAGACTCTAAGTTAATTTGGTTCTAAAAATCAAGCTGTCTCACCTTTAAGGATAGTAGGATTAATTTAATAAAAAGATGAGAGGGTCATGAGTGCAGGTATGCAAGTTGTGAACCACTTGGCAAAAGGAAGTCTTTTTAAAGACACCTTGGAGAGGAGATTGGGAAAGAACCAAGTCTAACTTGGTTCATAATATCATTCACCCAAATAAAAGGTTGTCACAACATGCCCTATAAGTCTATGGGGTTGTCACGCCCCGAAACCCACCCTAGACGTGGCCGGCATCCGACGTCATGAACAACATCGGAAGAACCTAAAATATGTAATAATAACACTTGAACCCGTCAGGTTCAATATTCACCTCCAACAGTTTATAAAATAAATTCAAACGAAAGCATGATATATGAATTAAATCAGCGGAAATCTTTAATAACGTAAACCTTAATCAAGTGTGTCACATGCCCAAAAGTTAAACAAAACTCAACATCTACCCACAAGAATGTATACTATGGAGCTTCTAAGATAAAGAGTAATTGTCTGACACATCAGGACGCAGCCTGCTAAAACTAGAATAATAAATGAATATGCTAAGGGGTGTCCCACGAATGAACATGTGGGCTCACTAAGTCAACAGCAACAACAAGTCCTTCTTAAGCGCACAAGTATCAAGAACCTGCTCTTCTCCATTTCCTAACATACCACAAAAAACAACAATGGTATGCCTGAGTACTTAGTGCTCAGTGAGTGCCTCGGGGACAACAAGTAATATGAAAATCAAGTACAATGATGCTTAAAGAAATCAGTTCTGAAAACCATGTGAAATCAATGTAAAAGCAGTTATTCAACTTGTGTATCTCAATAAGAATTATCAAAACTGATTATAAAGCCTCTTGTTAAGTTACAACTTTTAAATATGCATTTCAATTTGACCATGATTGTCAACAACAGTTCCAAGAAAGAATAAGGAATATCACACTTGCCAATACAGGCCCAAGAATCAATCACATTGAAGGGATGACCGTAGAGGTTCCCTAATCACAGCACACCACATCGGAATATGTGATTCCCGGTCGCTTTCTGTCATGCCCCGATTTCCAAGGGACGTGATGGGCACCCGACCCCACATCCGAAGCCGAGCGAACCCACAGACTCCTATGACACACATAATTTTTTTTTCAAATCTATAAATCGAATAATCATGAAATACATAATGAAGCTTATAAATTTGACAAAATCTGTAATTATACAAAATTTATTACATAACACACATCGACATGTCGGCTGATGGAGCCGCCGACGGACCGACATATCATACCCACAACGCCGTCGCAAAGTCTCTAGCACGGTCCGGAAAATCAAATCGGACGATACTCGACTCGGCGTACTCCGGAAAGTGGAGCTTGCCATCTTCGCTGGAACATCTTCTATAATCACTTCCGCTCATCTGGGAGTACCTGCGCGGCATGAAACGCAGCCCCCGAAGAAAGGGGGTCAGTACGGAATATGTACTGAATACGTAAGGCATGCAATACAAATAAACAAAACTATAACCGAAACAGTACGGAACTATCAAGTAAGTATATATATAACTCCGAGTACCGGACACATACCTTTCGGACACAATTCATACATACCTGCTTCATAAGCCAAAAGTGTACAGAAAATAAAGGATCAACCAAAATACCTAAAATGCTTAATTTGCATTCACAGACCGCATGTCCGAAGAGGTGCAGAAGATACAGAGCGCCCGGTAATGTCACACGTCAGACGGAGCACAGAACGTACAGAACATTCAGATGAGATCATATTTCGAACGGAATATCAAACGTACAGAATGTTCAGATGATGTCGTATATCAAACAGAATACAGAACGTACGGAGTGCCCAGGTGATATCATATAACGGACGAAATACGAACGTACAAATCGTACGTACATCGACACGTACATCGGACGGTACGAACGTACGTAAGGCTCGGAAGATGACATATGTCGGACGAATACGGAATGCATGTCAAAATCATAAATCTCATATGTGTTTGACGTGTCCCGCCCTTCGATGAGGGACTCGGTGAATAGGATCATATATAGCGAGAATCGAGATGTCATATATGCAAACAACGTGTCCCGCCCTTTATTAAGGGACTCGGTAGATAAAATCATGCATACCGTAATCATATGTACATAACATGTCCCGGCCCTCTCTTTGCGGGTCTCGGTGAATAATAATCATGCGCCATCCTGGCCACCATCCCACAACATCTCATCATAATCACATACAGATAACGTGTCCCGGCCCGCAAGTACGAGGGACTCGGTGAATAATGCAGAAAAGTGCGCACGAGAACATGTCATGGCCCGGGACTCAGTGAATCAGAATCGTATCATGACGTACACACGAGATCATAACATGCCCTGGCCCGGGACTCAGTGAAAGATACATTGAGTCGCGCGCGAGCACGAGTAGTGCGAAAACATATGCATATGAAATCGGACTCGATGAATACATACGCTTATTAACATCCGAAGATTCGGAACAAGTCTCGGGTTCTTCCGGTTAGCATCGGAGAGTTATAAGCATTTAACATACGAAAACCTCTTCGGACTTTCCAAGCGATCCGAGGTCGTGTATGGAAAACATTAAGACTTACAGAGAGTATTCATATCAACTTACTTATATCCAATGCTTATAAATCACTCTTATGTTTGCATACTTATATATGATTTTCTATTTTCGAACATTTACGACGTCTATCGCTTATATCGAATATTCATATCAAACTTACTCTTATCGGAGCGTCTATATCGAAATAGTCTAATCGAATACCCATATCGGGGTTACCGGATACTTATAGCAAACTCAACTCATTAGTCCAAAATTTCCATTGTTTAACGAACGGAATTAAGACGAATAGTACTATACACTTAGGTCTTGAGGGGTGTAGTCCCACCTCGAGTCAAGTCGGATAACGGACCTAAAACGTGGTCATTATGTCCTATTAGGTCATCCTTGAAGACTTCAAAACATTCCACCAAATTATCCAAACGACGAAATGAACGGCTTATCTTCCGAAATAATTATACCACGTTGAAGAGGACCCTTGAATTAGTAGGAATACATCAAGAAAATAATTTTTAGGAACAAATTTCAAAGGGTCCTTCTTCTTCCTCCATGGCCGAATGGCCATCTTCTTTCTTTCTCTCGTCCGTTTTTTTTTCTTTCTTTTCTTCAACACTCCAAATGGTAAGTTGAATATATAATTTGGTCCTCTCATGGTATTTATTTTTAAGTCCCTCAAGAAGGAAAAATTATGAGCACATGGTCCTTATTCTTTTTCTCAAAACTTCTAGAATTTTTTTTTTTGAAGATGACTTTGTCATCTTTTTCATCTTGTTTTCCCCCAAATTTCTTTTGAAATTTCTAGAAATTTCTCAAATCTCCAAAGATGAATAATTGTCTTGCCTTGTCATTTTCTTTCCACAAATGTGTTTTGGCCACAAATACATAAAGTGATCACATGTGTTATTGCATGGCTTGCAACAAATGGCCAATGCACAAGTGGGGCCCACGGCCACAATGGCTTCTCCCATAAATCATGAATTAATAGAAATTTTCAAATTCCAAATTTGCCCCTAATCTCCCATGTCGATAATATTATAAGCGACTTGCGCATCCAAACAAGACCAGAAAATAGAACCTCGTCCTTAACGTCCCGTCATTGACTCGGAATATTCAAGCGTACAAAGTACGGGCTATAACACTTTCCTTCCTCCCGAATAGCTAGGTATTAACCTCACTCCGGGTGGCGAACCCGACAGCGGCCACTCTTCCTCTCGAATGGCTAGGCATTACCTGTTACACCTCGAAAAATTTTCCGTTGATGCACAGTGAAGAGACTAATGAAGGGCACGAAGTATACGATGTTTCAATAAGCAAGAAATAGCATTTAATAGGTCTAATTGAGATTTCAAAGGCATTCGAGGTAAGAGAAAGAAGTTTGCCAAGAAAGGCTAGGCATGCGTTATGTACCGAAAAAGATTTTCGAGTAATAAGTTAATGATGACTTAATGGTGTCTTGGAGAAGAGTTATAACGTCCCTTAGATTGTTAATGAGGTGTTTAAACAAGTTTTAAGAAGGTTCCATAAGCATTGGAAATCAAACGAAGTGACGAGAACAAGATCGGAGAAAAGATGGATTATGCGACCAATTATACGGTCCATATAATGGTCCGTATAACCGTCACAGAGAAGGTCCATCACTGATGGGATTATACGGTTATACGGATCGCATAAAATTATACGGGTCGTATAATGTGCCGTAGAATTGTCACAGAAAGGAGTGGTTGCTGAAGCGATTTCACGGTCACTTATACGGACCGTATAAGTTTATACGGACCGTATAAGTGTCCGTATAATTATGTCGGGACAGATTTTAAAGTTTTAAATAAGAGGACCCAAGTTCATTATTTTCATTTCCCATCTTCTCATTTCTTCTCCACAACTCAAGAACTCTCTAGAATCTTCCACACTCTTCATCTACAAGAACCCAAGAGAAATTTGTGATCAACTTCATCAAACCAAGAGAATCTAGTGCAAGAAACTCATTAGGGTTCATCCAAGTCAAAGAAATCCCATTGGAAGTGAACTAGGGTTTTGGCTCAAGTGAAGTATTTCCATTCAAGGCTCATTCCCACATTATCTAAGGTAAGTTTTATGATCATTCCATGTTGTTTAAAGTATTTGGAGGTTGAAAGACTTAGAGTATGAAAGGAGATAGAAAATGGGTTACAAAGATGCGAGTAATGAGATTTTGTGTAGTAGTTTGAAATGAGTCGTGATTCTTGATATGTTGTGATTATAAGTAAGTTATAAATGACATTAAGGACATGGGATAAGCAATATATATAAGAAAACGCACTAGTGTACTATGACCATGATTATGGACGAATTGAAGTGAAATTGTGAAATGTGGATAATGTAGGTGTATGAAGATTGTTGCTTATGATGTTGTAAAGGTAATTATAGATGTTTGGGAGTTGATATGTAATATGGGGAAAGTTGTATCAACAGAGGAAATGCTGCCCAATTTTCTCTAGCTTTGATTGAGCATGTTCATGTAATCAATTAGCTAAAGATAATACGAACTCTCTTGAAGGTAGAAGCGTGAGCGTCGATGGAGAACGATCAAGGGATAGAATAGCTAAACGAAAAGGTATGTAAGGCTAGTCCTTTCCTTCTAAGGCATGACTCCCATGGAATGAATTTTCCTATTTTCCCATGACTTTCTTACATTCCGGCAATTATGAACCTATGATTGTAAGGAGCTTAACATGAGATATAGAAACGAGATATATCATGAGCATGATATAGATGGTGATGAGTTAAGTCTAAAGATCCTAAAGCTAATGATTCTAACTATGATCCATTGATGTTGTTTATTGTATACACCACCTTATATGCTAATTCCTTCAAGGTGAGGCAGAATGCTTATGAATACTCCATAATGGAATCGGGGGTCCACGACCTTATGTCACCCCGATAAAGTATAGTTGTGTCACGACCCAACCCCGTAGGCCGTGACTAGTGCCCGAGCTGGGCACCCAAACACATTCATTAATTCGAATCACATACAGATGGCTTACACGTATACAAATATCAGACGCTGTCTCAAACTGTCTCAAACACAAACACATATATATATATATATATCAGAAGCCGGCAAGGCTATCACATGGCGCAACGGCCCAAAATATATACAAATGCAAGCCGACAAGGCTGCCACGGCGAATGGGATCGCCCAGAACATATAACATACGAACACACACACGTGAGAGATAGGAACAACCCACATATATGTCTACGTACCTCTAAACGAACAACGAGAATCATATGACGGGACGGGGCCCCGCCGTACCCCCGATCAAACAAATACATATGCAACGGACGAATATATACCAAAATGTGGCCTCCGGAATAAAGGGTGCACTCCAAACGGGGGAATAGGTGTCCTAGACCGGCGGATCACCGAACGTACGTCCGTACCTGCGGGCATGAAACGCAGCCCCCGAAGAAAGGGGGTCAGTACGGAATATGTACTGAGTATGCAAAGCAGAAGATACAGTAAACAGAACTGAGTCATAATCGAAACAGAAGTACAGAAAATAAGTGCATGTCCAAAATACCAAAATGTTTATTTTCAAAATACAAATCATGCATAGGGCTCAGAAAATATGGTCGCCCGCCCGTCAATGGCGCCATAACACATCATACTCCAGAAGATTTCATATCTCCGAAAACCCGACATATCACATATCACATATACACGGTACCCGGCCCAATAGCAGAGGAGCTCGGCGAACAGGACACATCATAACACTAAATATACACGGTACCCGGCCCAATAGCAGAGGGACTCGGCGTACCGGACACATCATACTCCAGAATATCACATAGTGTGCACGATAACATAACCGGCCCGGGACTCGGCGGAAGATGCAACAACCATTTGCACGAGCAGAGTAGTGAGTAACCATATGCAGAAAATCATTATCATAAACTCAAAAGATAAGTAAGCTGATCATACTCGAGGTCGGGATAATAGTAATACCATATTCTTTCAAAAGTCATCAGAAACATATAAAGGAAAGTCACGGGACCCACGGACGGGTGTCGACCCAAGTCGGGCCCGCCTATGGAAAACATAGTCATCATATGCCATAAAATCTCCTACGAACATATTGAGGCAATCCGAGCCTTTCTGTGAGAGTTACGGTCGTTCGTAGTTACGGAACTCTTTAAAAACAAAACTTTTTATGCAACATTTGAAAATCAAATATTCCAGAGACATAATGGCCAATATTTCATCACATTACGAATGTCAAAGATAAGATGCAAATAAAAATCGTAGACATACTCGGATCGCAAGAATAGAGTTTCCTCGAGGCTCGTGTTATAGCCTTTCATACTAAGGCATGCCAAAAGAAGGAAAGGTAAGCTTTACATACCTCGATCGCTCTCAAAGCTAATCCAAATCAAACCTATGCCTCGGACTCTCCAAGATCTACATAACATCAATAAATACCAATGTCAACTATAGGTATTTAGGAGTTCATTTCCAAACTAGCACTTAATTCTACGGAAATTTGGGCAGCATTTCCCCTGTAAATGCACAACCCCGAGAATTGAACTCGGCCAAATTCAACAACAACAACACCAACAATCACTCTAACAACATCAACAATCAATTCGGAGCGCATTCGAACATTAATAATTCTTCTCCACATATTCCAACAACATTCCAATTACATACATACAAACCAATATACAATCAAACTAACACTAATGCTCACATATTTGATTACTAATCCGAAACCATTCAAACAACATTCAAGATCTCTTTAAATAATTCACACAATAGTTCCAACAATCCAACAAATGCTCCAATTCACCCGAAAACTGTCCCAAACCCGAGAACAACATCCATGACACATTCCTAACTTCCGAATCATAATTTGCACCAACAATCCACATTCTAACAATGTCATTCTCATAAATATAGAAATTACATTAAATGCACATTAACCTCCAAATCAGCCCATAACAATGACAACATCAACTTGAGTCATTAAACTCTTATCGTCAACAAAGAATTCATAATGACAACAATCAAAATACTAAATAGAATTGATCCATTCTTGTCATATGACATGACCTATATTCGGCCAACACTAAACATACACATATTGATGATTCCCATCCATTTCTTCACACTACACAACTAAACATGCTACATAGAATTAATCCATTACTTCAACACAATATCACATGCACACGGCTAGATACCATGCACACGGCCTCAACTCCAACATGCCATATTTCATGAATTTCATCCATTTTTGCATACTACGACATACATAAACCTTCCATAACATATAAAAACAAGATTAAATCTTACCTTTCTTCTCAACTTCACAACTTGGCTAGGGTTAGCAAGGATGAAAACGAGCGGTTTGTTGACCCAAATAATGACTCCACGTTAACGAGGATCCTTCAATTAGTGGGTTTTCTAGGAATAAATAATTTTGTGATGGCCAAATTTGATCTTCAATTTTTCTCCTCTTGGCCGAATGGCCTAGTGTTGTTCATCAAAGTTCTTGATTTTTTTTCTAAGTGTGGAAAATGAGAAAGATGACTTAGTAGTCATCTTTTATGCTCACATGTGAATTATACAAGTGTCCATGGCCCACACATGGGTTGGACCAATTAAATTTGGCCACAAAATGTGTGGGGGCCATCTCCAAACCACACGGCCAACATGGCCAATAATTCATGATTTCCAACTTCTCAATATTTCACTTTTAGTCCCAAATTTTCCTAAATGTTTCATGCCAAAAAATTCATGAACAACTTATGTCTTAAAACAAAATCGAAGGTCAAAAGTCTCGACTTCGTATCCCGAATAGTCTTGTCCCTAACTTATCATAGTTAACCGATTGTCCCAATGTACAAAATACGGATATAACATCCTCCTTCCCTTTAGAACATTCGTCCTCGAATGTTTAACTGACCTTACGGGGTCTTATAAGCACTCGGGGAGTTTATTTTACAACTATCACACACAATTCATTCATTGATCAACATAGTCAAGTAAGGAATTTAAATTACCTCGTAGGCACCGAAATAGGTGAGGATACTTTCTTCTTCATCTCCTCCTGGTTCCCAACATTTCTTCCCGGTTATTGTTTTGCCATAACACTTTAACGGAAGCCACATCTTTATTCCGCAACCTTCTTACTCCGACGATCCAATATGGCTATAGGTTGCTCTTCATAGGATTAGCTCCTCCGTATGACTCGGATATCCTCTACAGGAAATATTCTAGAAGGATCACCAATACATTTACGAAGCATAGAAACGTAGAATACCGGATGCATTGCTCCCAAATCATTTTCTCAGATCTAACATCGTAGGCAACCTTGCCTATTTTACGATGATCTGATAAGGCCCAATATATCTCGGATCGAGCTTTCCCTTCTTGCCGAATCTCATAACACCCTTCATAGGTAAGACACTTTCATGAATACCCAATCACCAATCTGAAACTCTAAATGTCGACGCGATTATCTCGCGTATGATTTCCACTCGGGTCGCTAATAACCTCTTCCCGAATAAATTTCACTTTATCATCTCCATGCTTGGATCATATCTCGAAGGTTAATTCGACTCCCAACATCAAACCAGATGATCGGTGATCTCACTTCCTGCCATACAAAAATCATATGGTGCCATTAGGATACTAGAGTGGTGTCACGACCCAACCCCGTAGGCAAATTCAACGACTAGTGCCCAACCGGCACCCAAACACATTTATAAATTCGACTCACAAACAGATAGCTTATGCGTATGCAAATATCAGACGCTGTCTCGAATTATCTCAAACTGTCTCAAACGCATCGCAAACACAAACATATATATATCAGACGTCGGCAAGGCTATCAAACGGCGCCACGGCCCAAAACATATACAAATGCAAGCCGAAGAAGCCTCACGGCGAATATATCGCCCGGAACATATAACATACAAACACACCTATAGAGAATAGGCATAACCCACATATACGTACGGACCTCTAAACGTAACAACGAGAATCATATGACGGGACGGAGCCCATACTTCCGTGGAGTGCAAATACATATGCAACGAATGAATATATACCAAAATGTGGGCTCACTTCCAAAGAGAGCACTCCAAAATAATCCACCAAAAAGGGTGTCCTAGGCTCCGATCACCTAGCGTACGTGCACCGATCACACGTGCACGAAATGCGACCCCACAAGAAAGGGGTCGGTACGAAATATGTCGAGGTATGCAAAGAAGAAGATACGGTTAACAAATGTGCGAGTCATAATCGGAAACAAAAGTACAGGGAAGTAAGTGCATACCAAAATACCAAAATGTTTACTTTTTCAAATACAAATCATGTATAGGGCTCGAAAAATATGGTCGCCCGCCGTCGTTACGCCATAACACAACATAACACTAGAAAGTTTCAAATCTCCATATCCGTCACATATCATAACACATCATAACGCCATACACCCATAACACCAAATATAAGCGAACCGGCCCTAGCTAGCCGATGGGATCTCGCGAACCATTTCATAACACAGCATAACACCGGAGTATAACAAAGTGCACACGACAACATAACCGGCCGGGACTGGTAAAGATACAACATCATGCACGAGCGAGTCGAGTAACCATATGTATAAAATCATTATCATAGACTCAAAAGATAAGTAAAATGACCATACTTGGACATCGGATAATAGCCATACCAAATCCTTTCAAAGTCATCGGGGTTACATAGAAAGTCGCGGATAGGATAACGGGTGTCGACCAGTCGAGTCCTGCCTATGGAAAACATATGACCATCATACGCCATACAATCTCCCTACCAATCAAATCGAGGCAATCACCTTTAATAAAGTCACGGTCGTTCGTAGTTACGGAACTCTTTAAAAACAAGTCAACTTTTATGCAACATTTGAAAATCAAATATTCCAAAGACATAAGGGCTAATATTTCATCATTCAAACATACGAATTCCAAGAAACTAATAAGAGTCATAAACATGCTCGGATTGCGAGAATAGAATTTTCTCGAGGCTCGTGTCATAGCCTATTTGTAACTAAGGCATGCCAAAAGAAGGAAGGGTTGAGCTTTACATACCTTGTCCGCTCTCAAGCTAATCCAAGCTCAAGCTAATCCCAACCTACGTCTCGGGCACCCCAAGACCTACACAACGTCAACAAATATCAAATATTAGCTATAGCCATTTAGGCATTTAATTCCAAACTAGCACTTAATTCTACAGAAATTTGGGCAGCACTTCCCCTGTAAATAGACCAACCCCGAGAATTTAACTCGGCCAAATCAACAACAACAACACCAACAACCAAACTAGCAACATCATAATCAATTCAAAACGCATTCTAACATTAAATACCCTTTCTACATAATCCAACAACATTCATTAATTCAATTCATGCTTACATTCAAGCCAACATCTACGCTTATACATTCAAATACTAACCCGAACCCATACCAACAATATTCAAGGACATTTCAAACAATTCCCACAACATTTCAAACATCCCAAATAATACCCCAACTTATCCGAAAACTACCGAAACCCGAGAACCTCAACCATAACACACTTCCAACTTCCGAATTATGATTTGCACCAACAATCCACACTCTAACAATGTCATTCCCATAATTATAGAAAATGCATTAAATGCACATAATTCTTCAAATCAGCCCATAACAATTACAACATCAACTTGAGTCATTAAACTCTCATCGTCAACATAGAATTCATAACGACAACAATCAAAATACTAAATAGAATTGATCCATTCTTTGCTACACTTCACAAGCCATATTCGGCCAACACATCCACAATCAACTTTCATGATTTTCATTCTTCTCTTCACACTACAACAATCAAAACATGCTAACTAGTATTAATTCATTACTTCTACACAACACAACACACACACACGGCCAACACACCATGCACGGCTCAACTTGTCCTATGCCATATTTCATGAATTTCATCATTTTTGGCATACTACAACATGCATACATCATCCATAACACATAAAACAAGATTAAATCTTACCTTTCTTCTTCAACTTCACAACTAGGCTAGGGTTTGCGATTGATGAAACGAGTGATCTATTGGCCCAAACAACAACTCCAAGTTAATAAGGGACCTCTAACCAGTGGATTTCCTTGAATAAAATATTTTTGTGATGGCTCAATTTGGACTTGAATTTTTGGGAGGCTTGGCCAAATGGTTCAAGCTTTGTTCATCCAAGGTTCTCTTTTTTTTTTCTAAGTGTTGAATGAGGAGAAGATGACTTAGTAGTCATCTTTTATGCTCCACATGAATTATACATGTGTCCATGGCCCACACATGTGTTGGACCAATTAAAATTGGCCACAAAATGTGTGGGAACCACTTCCACACCACACGGCCAACATGGCCAAGAATGCATGATTTGCAACTTCCAATTATTCCACTTTTGGTCCCAAATTTTCCTAAATGTTCCATGCCAACAAATTCATGAACAACTTATGTCTTAAAAATAAAATCGAAGGTCAAAAGTCTCGACTTCGTATCCCGGAATGGTTTTGTCCCTAACTTATCATAGTTAAACCGGATTGCCCCAACGTACAAAATACGGGATATAACAAGTGGTAGCTGTTATTATAAGCAAATTCAACAAGCGGCAAATGATCATCCCAGCTACCCCTGAAATCAATAACACAGGCCCGCAACATATCTTCTAGCGTCTGAATAGTGCGCTCGGCCCTCGTCCGCTCGCCTGACCGAGGATGAAATCTCCTCGAGACTTACTCGTGTCCCCAATCCTTCCCGAAATGATCTCCGAAATTAGCTGTAAACTAGGCACCCCGTCGAAAATGATAGATATGGGAACCCCGTGAAGCCTCACAATCTCCTTAATGTATAACCAAACATAATCCCAAATAAGCACACGTAGTCCGGATCAAGGAAATGGGCCGATTTTGTCGACTCTATCAACGATAACATATGGAGTCATACTTCCGGAGTGCGAGGTAAACTGTAATGAAGTCCACGCTAATTATTTTCCACTTCCATGTTGGAATCTCCATCTCGCCGTAATAATCCTTGGGCTTGATGTTCAATCTTAACTCCGCTCGACAACACACCGAGCGCACGAACTCTGCTATGTCCCTCTTCATACCATCCCACCAAAAGACTCATAAGCATCCGAGGTCATGATACATCTTCGTCGACCCCGGTGAGCCTTAATCAACGGGCATAATGTGCCTCGCCCATAACCCGTCGCCTTCCGTTTTGGACCCGCAACATTAGGTACATAGTACGCCAAGTCGTGTAATAGTACTCCGTCATATGTAATCTCGAACGGGTCTTCTCCTTTTCAAGGGTCTGTCTTGTGCCGTGGTAATAGGATCATCATACTGGCGCTGCTTAATCTCCTCTGTAATAGAGGATTCAGCAATTCCTCGAACAGAAACCCCAATATCTCCAGAATCAGCCAAGCGGACTCCAAGACTAGCTAGCTGGTGGATCTTGCGAACCATTTCTTTCCTCTCTGATGGAACGTCCGCTAGACTGCCCATAGACTTACGGGCGTGAGGGCATCCCGACAACATTAGCTTTTCCAGTGATGGTATAGAATATCGACATCATAGTCTTTCAAAGAACTCTAACCAACTCTTCGACACAATTATACATCCTTAACTTAAAGATGTAATAGGCTCTTGTGATCTATATCTCAAAGGGAACGTGAACACCATATATATAATGTCTCCACATCTTCAAAGCATGAATTACCGCGGCTAGCTCCAAATCGTGGGTAGGATAATTTCTTTCGTGCTTTCTGAGCTGCCGGGAAGCATAACCTATAACTCTACCGTCTTTGCGTTAATACACATCCCAATCCAACACCGAAGCATCACAATAAATAACATACCCATCTCGGACTCTCTGGAAGTATCAGAAACGCAGCCCGTAGTCAACTTCTCTTTCGGAATTGGAAGCTTCGTTCGCAAGCATCAATCCACCGGAACTTAGCTACCCCTTAAAGAGTTAGCCTTGTTAACCGAATCTCGAAGCAAACTTACCTTGAACGAATCTCCTTTTAATAACCATTAATGGCCTACGTACCTCCGTAAAGAAAACGTATGTCTAGGCCAATTCTTTACGCCTCATTCTTCTGGGTATCCACCCGGATGCCATCGTCCAATAACATGTCCCGATATATGCCACTGAAGTCGGCCCTTCACATTTAGAAAATTTGGCATATAATTTGGTGCCAGTACGCCAAGTACCGTCCTCAAATGATCATCATGTATATATATATATATAGAATAGACCAGAATATCATCGATAAACACAATCACGAACATATCTAAGAATTGCACGAATACCCGATTCATCAAGTCCATAAATACGGCCGACGCAGTAGTGAGAAAAGACATCAATACAAATTCATAATGCCCATATCGGGTCCCGAATGCCGTCTTAGGAATATCGGCCTCTCATAGCGCACTTTGATGATAGCGACCGCGTCTATCTTCGAGAAAACACCTGGCACCCCCGCAACTGATCAAACAAATCATCAATCCCGGGGAGGGGGTATTTATATTGATGGTTACCTTATTCAGAAATTATAATCAATGCACATCCACAACCCCATCCTTCTTTCTCACAAACGGAATAATAGGAATCCCCAGGGTGATGTCTTGGGCCTAATAAGCCTTCTCTAATAAATCCCTCGGCTGCTCTTTCAATTCCTTCATTTATGCAGTATTTTAAGGGGAATAGATATAGGCACAAGTATCCGGCAAGACATCAATGGTGAACTCTATCTCCCGCTTCGGGGAAGACACTAAAGCTCATCAGGGAATACATCTAGAAATTCATTAACCATGGACTTCTCAAGAGTCGAGTGCCTCTGCTTCTAAATCATGTACACAACCAAGATGATAAATATGGCCCTTTCGATCATTTTTCTTGCCTTGAGGTATGAAATAAACTTACCCCTCGCGGCGTCCAAATTTCAAATGGTCACTTTATAATTTTCCCCATAAGGAAACGACTATCTTCTTTTGACCAATCAACATTAGCATAACAAGAAGCTAGCCAATCCATACATAATAACATCGAACTTCAAACTCGGCCATATCTAACTCTACCAACAACAATATATACAACATCAATAGTGCGGCTAGGAACGCATTAATTACCGAACAATCTCTATAAATAATGGCTATAACGAAATCCCCTACCGGTGTAGCTACTTCAAAAAACTCTATCGGTTCAGATTCTATCCCAATTTTATTAGCAACAAGGGGAGAAATATATGATAAAGTAGAGCTGGGATCTATCGGTGCATATACATCTCGAGAGAGAAGACCGGCAATAAACCCGTAACAACATTAGGCGACGCCTCTACTTACTAATCATCGTCGGATGGCCAAGGCACACTAAATATGATTCGAAGGACCATAAAATCACAGAACTCCGCCACGACCTCTACCGCGGTCTCATGGGTACCGGCATATATCCTCGCCCATTGTGGCGCATAGCTACCGAGGATGAAGATGAACCAAAATAAATCCAACATTATCTCACCAATAGTAGGCCGAGCCGCACCACCCGACCAATTTTCCCTCAAGGGACAATCTCTCATAAGATGACCAATATACATGCCACAAGTAAAACAAGCACCCATGGCAACTTAAAATTCAACGGGGTGATGTCTCCTACAATGAGGACATCGAGGTAGGGGTGGCCTCGATATACATAACTTCTACCCACTCAGAACTCCGAGGCCTGGAGTTCGACTCATCCCGAATACCATAAACTATCCAATCTCTTGCCCGGCAACCTTGTGCTCGTGCTAATAACGGGGAGGATATCTTACCTTTTGCCCTTAGGCTTCACTTGTCCAAACTCTCCGTATCAAGAAACTGGATCTAGCCCTCTTGGCCGGACCTATCATAATTCTATCAAGTTGCCGACGAACCTTGTCGAATCCATACCCCCGGGCGTGTACCTATACACGGGCAATTTCCATACCTGGCTGGCCGCCATCACCAAACAACTATCGACCAAATAGCGATCTAGTCCCATCACATATCGATGCATCCGATCCGATATGAATTATCGATGATTAAGCGGACGCATTATCCGGCCAGCCGAATCAAACTCCAATTCCATGTACTCCCGGACGCTCCCGCCCTCTCGGCGGGCTCAACAAACCGAATCGTCTACTGGGGCTCGCCGTCTCTCTCTTGGCAGAAAATGGCCAAGAAAGGCCTAATTCAAACTCGCCCCCACACGGCTGGAGGAGCACCGACCTTCGAACAATACCCAGGACTCATACCAATTTGCGGCTACATCCCGCCCGGGTATGGACGCAAATTCGACCGGACTCGATCTCGGTCACCTTAATCAACCGTAACGTTCCAAATTCTATACTTATAAACTCACGGGGTCCTCCGCGGGCTTTGACCCGAAAAACTCTTGGGGACCACAATTCGGGGAAATCACGGGCCCTTTGACCGGCTATGGTCCTGTCCGCACGATCACTCCCCGATCCCCTTTAACTTCACGGCCCGCCATCAATCTGGTCAATAGCTGAACTGCATCCCGCATGGCCCTATCCTCCGCCCCTGGCTGAGGGACTGGAGGCTCGGGTGCTAGAACCTCGGGAGCTGGGGGTGGAGCCGCCCCCTACCGCCGGCCCAAGCCCCTCCTCGATCGGTGGTGTAGCCGAATTTCGGGGGCACAATCTCGGGTACGAAAAAAAGCACGGGCCCGGTAACTCTCCGGGCCTCGGCCGGTCTCCCCCATCGCCGTAGACTTTCCCTTCCGTGCGCCTGTCGCCTTTTCTCGGAGGCATCTCGAAAACATAACAATTCGTTAGGAGAGTCATCCCGATAACACATAGCTCTATCGCACGATCTAGGATCAGAAAGAAAGACAACACCCTAAATGTCCTGTAGCCTCCTGTTTATAGATGTGGTGCACAACACACCGATAAACAAGACTCTACTAGACACGGTCTGTAGACATTCCGAGGACGAACTGCTCTGATACCACTTTTGTCACGACCCAACCCCGTAGGCCGTGACTAGTGCCCGAGCTGGGCACCCAAACACATTCATTAATTCGAATCACATACAGATGGCTTACATGTATACAAATATCAGACGCTGTCTCAAACACAAACGCATATATATATATATATATCAGAAGCCGGCAAGGCTATCACATGGCACAACGGCCCAAAATATATACAAATGCTAGCCGACAAGGCTGCCACGGCGAATGGGATCGCCCCGGAACATATAATATACGAACACACACACATGTACGTAGATAGGCACAACCCACATATACGTCTCTGGACCTCTAAACAGAACAACGAGAATCATATGACGGGACGGGGCCAGCCGTACCCCCGATCAAACAAATACATATACAACGGACGAATATATACCAAAACGTGGCCTCGAATAAAAGGGAGCACTCCAAACGACAGAATAGGTGTCCTAGGCGGATCACCGAACCGTATGTCCGTACCCACTGCGGGCATGAAACGCGACCCCCGAAGAAAGGGGGCGGCATATGTACCGAGTATGCAAAGCGAGAAGATACAAGAAACAACCGAGTCATAATCGAAACGAGTAAGGGCGTAAAATAAGTGCAATATCCAAAATACCAAAATGTTTATTTTCAAAAATACAAATCATGCATAGGGGCTCGTAAAATATGGTCGCCGCCCGTCGATGGCGCCATATCACATCATACTCCAGAAGATTTCATATCTCCAAAAACCGACATACCGCGATCAAAAATCCACGACAATATCACATATACACCTGGTACCGACCCCATAAACGAGGGCTCGGCGAACCGGACACATCATAACACCAAATATACACGGTACCTGGCCCAATATCGTAGGGGCTCGGCGAACCGTACACATCATACTCCGGAATATCATATAGTGCGCACGATACATAACCGGCCGGATCTGGTAGATGCAATAACCATTTGCACGAGCAGAGTAAAGGAGTAACCATATGCATAAAATCATTATCATAAACTCAAAAGATAAGTAAACGATCGTACTTGAAATCGGGATAATAGTCATATCATATTCTTTCAAAAGTCATCGAAGTACGTAAAGGAAAGTTGCGGGACCCACGGATGGGTGTCGACCCAAGTCGGGCCAGCCTATGGAAAACATAGTCATCATATGCCATAAAAGCTCCTACGAACATATCGAGGCAATCCGAGCCTTTCAGAAAGTTACGGTTGTTCGTAGTTACGAACTCTTTAAAAACAAGCTTTTTATGCAACATTTGAAAATCAAATATTCCAAAGACATAAGGGCCAATATTTCATCACATCAAGCATAGATACCAGAAACAAATAAGAATTATAGACATACTCGGATCGCAAGAATAGAATTTCCTCGAGGCTCGTGTTATAGCCTATTTATAACTAAGGCACGCCAAAAGAAGGAAGGGTTGAGCCTTACATACCTCGATCGCTCTCAAAGCTAATCCAAATCAAGCCTATGTCTCGGACTCTCCAAGATATATATAACATCATTAAATACCAACATTAACTTTAGGTATTTAGAGTTCATTTCCAAACTAGCACTTAATGCTACGGAAATTTAGGCAAGATTTCCGTAATTGCGCAACCCCGAGAATTCAACTCAAAAATTCAACAACAACAACACCAACAATCATTCTAGCAACATCAACAATCAATTCGAACACATTCGAACATTAATAATTCTTCTCCACATATTCCGACAACTTTCCAATTGTTCATTACAATTACATACATACAAACCAATATACAATCAAACCAACACTAATGCTCACATATTTGATTACTAATCCAAAACCATTCAAACAACATTCAAGAACTCTTTAAACAATTCACACAATATTTCCAACAATCCAACAAATGCTCCAATTCACCCGAAAACTGTCCCAAACCCGAGAACAACATCCATAACACATTTCTAACTTCCGAATCATGATTTGCACCAACAATCCACATTAACAATGTCATTCTCATAAATATAGAAATTACATTAAATGCACATTAACCTCCAAATCAGCCCATAACCATTTCAACATCAACTTGAGTCATTAAACTCTTATCGTCAACATAGAATTCATAACGACAACAACTAAACACTAAGTAACATTAATTCATTCTTTGTCACATAACATGACCCATATTCGCCACCACCACACATACATATATTGATGATTCTCATCCATTTTAACACACTACAACAATTAAACATGCTACATAGAATTAATTCATCACTTCAACACCATATCACATGCACACTACTAACTTCCTTAGGCCATATTTCATGAATTCCCCCCCCCCCCCCCCCCCCCCTCATTCATTTTTGCATACCACAACATGCACACATCATTCATAACACATAAAAACAAGATTAAATCTTACCTTTCTTCTCAACTTCCAACTTGGCTAGGGTTAGCAACGGATGAAAACGAGCGGTTTGTTGACCCAAACAACACTCCCACGTTAATGAGGACCCTTCACTTAGTAGGTTTTCTAGGAAGAAATAATTTTGTGGATGGCATAATTCTGGACTTGAAATTTGGGAGTCTTGGCCGAATGGTCCTTAATGTTGTTCTTCCAAGTTCTTAATTTTTCTAAGTATGAATGAAGAAAGATGACTTATTAGACATCTTTTATGCTCTTAGATGAATCATACAAGTGTCCATGGCCCACACATGGGTTGGACCAATTAAATTTGGCCACAAAATATGTGGGGCCATTTCCAAAGCCACACGGCCAAAGGGCCAAAAATTCCATAATTCCCAACTTCTCAATATTCCACTTTTAGTTCCAAATTTTCCTATGTTATATCCCGCATTTTTTTGGTACGTTGAGACAATCCGGTTTAACTATGATAAGTTAAGGACAAAACTATTTCGGGATACAAAGTCGGGATTTTTGACCTTTGATTTTACTTTGAGACATAAGTTGTTCATGAATTTGATGGTATGGAACAATTAGGAAAATTTGGGACCAAAATTGGAATTTATGGAACTTGCAAATCATGCATTTTCCATGCATTTGGCCGTGTAGCTATTGGGATTGGCCCACCCATTTTGTGTTCATTTTTAATTGATCCAACACATGGAGTGGGACATGAACACATGTGCAAGTCTTGTGAAGGCTTAAAAGATGACTACCAACTCATTTCATCATCTAACACTTAGAAAATTTTCAAGAAGTTGAAGAACAAACAACAACAACTCTCGGCCACAAGCTAAAAAAATCAACTTCAATTTGAGCCATCCCAAAATTATTTCTTTGGTCCTAATCCACTAATTTGAGGTCCCTAAGTAGCGTGGAAGCGTTGTTCGGGTCATCCAATCACCCGTTGTGTAGATCGCAAACCCTAGCTTAGTGTGGAGTTGAAAGAAGAAAGGTAAGAATCAACTATGTTTTATGTGTTATAAAGGTTGTATGCATGTTGTAGTATGTTAAAATGGATGAAATTTATGAAACATGGTATGTTGGAAGTGAGTTGTGTGCATGGTGTTCTAGCCGTGCAAGTGGGTGTGTGTTGTGTTGTGTTGAAGCTATGAATTAAAGCTTAGTTAGCATGTTATGATCATTGTAGGGTGAAGAATGAATGAGAATCATCAATATGTATATAGGTTGTGTTGGCCGAAAATGGGTCATGGTATATGACAAAGAACGCATTAATGTCGCTTAGTGTTTTAGTGGTTGTCGTAATGAATTCTATGTTGGAAATGAGCTTTTAATGATTAGATTGATGTTGTAAATGTATGGGCTGATTTGAAGATTATTGTGTATTTGATGTAATTTGTATATTGATGAGAATAGCATTGTTAGAATGTGAATTGTTGATACAAATTATGATTCGGAAGTTAGAAATGGGTTGTAGTGGTGTCTCGGGTTTGGGGACAGTTTTCGGGCAAATTGGAGCTTTGTTGGATTGTTGGAAATATTGTATGAATTGTTTAAGATGTTCTTGAATGTTGTTGATATGGATTCGGATGAGTATTTGAACGTATAAGCGTTAATGTTGGCTTGAACGTAAGCCGTTGAATCATATATATTGAAAGTTGTTGAATGATGAAAAAAGAGGTTTATTAATGTTATATTGCCTTTCGGATTGATTATTGATGTTGCTAGGTTGGTTGTTGTTGTTGTTGTTGATTTTGGCCGAGTTAAATTCTCGGGTGGCCTATTCTGGGGAAATGCGCGAAATTTCGTAGAATTAAGGGCAAATTTGGAATTAAATGCCCAAAATGTCTATAGCTAATGTTTGGCATAATATGACTTGTTTGTAGACCTTGGGAGCCCGAGGCGTAGGTCGTGATTAGCTTCGGTTGGAGTAGCTTTGGAAGCGTTTGAGGTATGTAAAGCGCAACCCTTCCTTCTTTTGGCATGCCTTAGCCGTAAATAGGCTATGATACGAGCCTCGAGGAAATTCTACTCTCGCGATCCGACCATGTCTGTGATTATTATTTGTTTCTTGGTCTTTGTATGCATGATATGATGAAATATTGGCCCTATGTCTTTTGTATGATTAAGTTTCAAGAGTTGCATAAAAAGTTGGTTTTTAAAAGAGTTTGTTCCTAAACGATTCCGAAAACTACGAAAGTCCGTAACTTTCACGAAGTACAGAACCGGATCGCCTCGAGGTGCTCAAAAATGATTCCATGACGTATGATGACTATGTTTTCCATAGCGAGCCGGCTCGGGTCAACACCCGTCCGTGGGTCCCGCGACTTTCCTTTATGTACTTCTGACGACTTTTGAAAGAATATGATACGATTATGATCCCGATTTCAAGTATGATCCGTTTGCTTACCTTTGAGTTTATGATAGTGATCTCACGCATATGATTTTTGTTACATAACTATGGTTTCTGAAGTTCGGGTCGATATGTTCCCGAGTGGTATTCGAAAGAAAATTCGATTTGACTATTGTCTTGGTTTTGAAATAATAATTCGCTTCGACTACTCTATTGAGTCTGTAATGACGACTATGTTCTTGTCTTCCACAAGCTATGTTATGCGATGCTTGACACGTACCTACAATTTCTAAAGTACTACTTGATATGTTCTCGAATGATTTTCGGAAGAAACTTGATTTAACCGTTATTTAGCTTTAAAATGAGATTTCGATTGACTATGTTGTTGAGCTCCGTGATGATGATTTGTGTATATGGTTCCTCACTACTCGTTCGTGTGCACTATGCCGTATTCGAAGTATGACGTCTATTCCGAAATATGATGTGATATGAAGTTTGACATGATATGTGATAACGAGGGTGATATGACGATTCTATACACCGAGACCCTCACTAGAGGGCCGGGACACGCTATGTGTATATGATGATATGATGATGACATGATGCTATACACCGAGACCCTCACTAGGGGCCGGGACACGCTATACACCGAGACCCTCACTAGGGGGCGGGACACGCTATACACCGAGTCCCTCACTGTAGGCCTCGGACACGCTATATGTATGTATATATGGGATGATGATATGATCTTACTTACCGAGTCTCTCGTTAGAGGGCCGGGACACATTATATGTATACGCATGTGCGGAATGATTGTCTGACTGGGATATGATATGGACATGCATGATTTATGTTTCGGAGGTAAGTTTTGTGGTTTCTAGGTACTGTATTCATGTTTTCTACTCCTTATTTAAAGTACGACTCTGCCTACTGTATTTCATGCTTTACATGCTCAGTACATATTCCGTACTGACCCCCCCCCCCCCCTTTCTTCGGGGTCGCGTTTCATGCCCGCGGTACGGACGCACGGCCGGATCCGCCGCCTAGGACACCCATTCGCGCTTTGAAGTGCTCTCTTTATTCGGAGCCCACTTTTTGGTATATACTCGTCCGTTGTATATGTATGAGTTTGTTCGGGGGTACGGCGGGGCCTCCGTCCCGTCATATGATTCTGTTGGTCCGTCTAGAGGTCTGTAGACGTATATGTGGGTTAGGCCTATCCTGTACAGGTGTGTTTGTATGTTATATGTTCTGGGCGATCCTATTCGCCGTAGCGGCCTTGTCGGCTTGCTTTTGTATATGTTTTGGGCCGACGCGCCCTTTGATCGCCTTTCCGGCTTCTGATATATATATGTTTGCATTTGAGACAGCGTCTGATATTTGTATACGCGTAAGCTATCTATTTGTGAATCGGATTAATGAATGTGTTTGGGTGCCCAGCTCGGGCACTAGTCACGGCCTACGGGGTTGGGTCGTGACATCCTAAATGTTCCATGCCAACAAATTCATGAACAACTTATGTCTTAAAACAAAATCGAAGGTCAAAAGTCTCGACTTCGTATCCCGGAATGGTTTTGTCCCTAACTTATCATAGTTAACCCGGATTGTCCCAATGTTCAAAATGCGGGATATAACACTAACAATATCAACAATTAATTCAAAATGCATTCTAACATCAATAACTCTTTTCTACATAATTCGACAACTTTCCATTTACGTTCAAATTAACCATATATAATTAAACCAACACCAATGCACACATATTCAAGTACTAATCCAAAACCATTCAAACAAGATTCAAGAACACTTCAACCAATCCACACAACACTCCACACGGCCCAACCAACTTGCAACCTTACCCCGAAACCCTCCAATTTCCATAGGAACAATAACATGTTTCTTTCTTCCAAATTCGTAAACTACATCAATAATCCGCATGTTAACAACATCATTCTCACAAATTCAAGAAACTATATTAAAATCATATTAGCTTCTCTAACAACCTACAAACGACTCCAAC